>NC_140169.1:200085488-200095488 GCF_963971535.1 Notolepis coatsorum | reverse complement strand
CCCGCCCCTCTGCTTCAGCTGCTAAGTTGGCATATCGCAGCCTCTTCCGTTCAAATGCCTCATCGATGGCTTCCTCCCATGGGACCGTCAGCTCAACGATGAAGACACGCCGGCAAGATTTGGACCAGAGGACCAGGTCTGGGCGCAGGTTGGTCGCTGCAATTTCAGATGGGAAGGTAAGCCTCTGGCTGAGGTCTACCCGCATTTCCCAATCCCGGGCTGCGTTCAGTGGGCCTGAGTTCGGAGGTGACGGCTTGGTCCGCCGTTTCTCCCCTTCCCGGATGAAGGTTGTTTTCCGTGGGAAGGTAGTTTGGGCATTTAGAGGCATGGCGTTGGTGGTTACTCTCTTGTTCTCAAGTTCGGCAGCCAAGCACTTCAGTACCTGGTTATGGCGCCAGGTGTATCTTCCTTGAGTTAGACTGGTCTTGCAACCCACTAAGATGTGTTTGAGGGTTGCTGGGGCTGCACACTGGAGACAGGCTGGGTCCTCTCCATACCAGAGATGTAGGTTGGTTGGTGAGGGCAGGACATCATATGTGGCTCTGATGATGAAGCTTAGCCTATTAGACTCCATGCTCCACAGTTCGTTCCACGTGATTTTCCTCCTCTCCACGCCCTCCCACTTCATCCACCGGCCTTGCTGGGCTTGAGAGACTGCCTTGGCACACCTGGCTGCTTCCTCCTGGTGGCGCACTTCCTCCACCACCATGTGCCGCCGTTCGGTTGGAGTAGCCTTTTGCCATGTGGGTGTAGTTGCTTCCAATCCAAGGCCCCCTCTGCCATGTTGGACATGCCCCACTATATCCCGGTGTCTGAGGGCGGTCTTTGCCACTGCAACTGCTGCAGATGGCTTCCATTTCCTCCCCGTTGCTAGGGTTGGAGCAGCACCTCTGACGAATGGATCCCGGGATTCTGTGAGAGTCATTTCCAGCCTTGATTTGGCACATTTGTACTCCTCCACCAGGCTTGAGATTGGTAGGGAGAGGGCTCCGTTGCCATACAGGCCTATGCTGCTAAGGCCTCTCGGCAGTCCAAGCCACTTCCTCACATGTGCATTCACCAGTCTCTCCAGCCGATTGGCATGGGATAGAGTGACCTCATAGATGGCAATTGGCCACATGAGATGGGGCAGCAGTCCAAACTGAAAGCACCACAGCTTCAGCTTCCCAGGGAGAGCAGTGTTGTTGATCTGCTTGAGGCCAATGATTGTATCCTGCCTGAGTTGTTCCACCTGCTTCGAGTCTTTGAGTTCTGCGCTATACCAGCGGCCAAGGCTTTTGATAAGCTTTTCCAGAACAGTTGGTATTGGCTCGTTGTTAACGTGGAACCTCTCATTGGCGAGCTTGCCTTTGACAATGGAGATACTGCGGGATTTGCTTGGTTTAATCTCCATTCGTGCCCATTTGATGTTTTCCTGGAGTTTATCCAGCAGGCGTTTGGTGCATGCCTTTGTTGTTGTTATTGTCGTCATGTCATCCATGTACGCCCTGATTGGAGGAAGACGCAGCCCGCTCTTCAACCGTTCCCCTCCAACCACCCATCGGGATGCTCGAATAATGAGCTCCATTGCCATGGTAAACGCCAGTGGAGAGATGGTGCAGCCCGCCATTATGCCTATCTCGAGGTGCTGCCAGGCAGTTGTACTGGCCTGTGCTGTAACACAAAACTGGAGGTCTTGGAAGTAGGCTTTGACCAGCCTTGTGATGCCCTCTGGGACTTGGAAGAAGTTGAACGCTGTCCACAAAATCTCATGAGGCACTGATCCGAAGGCATTGGCAAGATCTAAGAAAACCACATGCAGGTCTTTTTTCTCCTTCTTGGCCGTCTGCAGCTGGTGCCAGATGACACTTGTGTGTTCCAGGCATCCTGAGAAACCACTTATCCCTGCCTTCTGCACTGAGGTGTCGACAAAGTTGTTCTTCTGCAAGAATACTGAGAGCCTCTGGGCCACAACACTGAAGAATATCTTTCCTTCCACATTCAGAAGACTGATCTGGCGGAACTGGTCGATGGTTGAGGAGTTCTTCTCTTTGGGAATCAGGATCCCTCCTGCCCTTCGCCATGCCTTTGGTATAATTCCTTTTTCCCATGCCACTTTCATTAGCTTCCAGAGGTACTTCAAGACACCCGGAGTGTTCTTATAGAGCCTATATGGAACGCCGTTGGGCCCAGGGGCTGAGGCTGTTCTTGCCCGCTTTACTGTGCTCTCAACTTCGCTCCATTTGGGGGGCCTTGTTTCCAGCTGGTGCTCAGGTGGTTGTATTGGTGGCATGTCATCCGGAATGCTGGCTGGCACATGCCTCTGATTGTCAGAGTAGGTCTTCCTCAGGTGATCCTCTAGTTCCCTTATGAGTACTTTGAGGGTCCCAGTTTTCTCCTTGACAAAGAGATCTTTGACAAACTTGTAGGGATCTCTGTAGAAGGTGGTCCTCATTCGCTCTTTCTTCTTGTGTTGCTTTCTCAAGCATTCTGCTCTTCGCAGTGTTGCAAGACGCTGCTTGATGTCCCCCTGTAGAGCCTCAAGTCCTTTCCTTTCCACTTCTGTGGCCTTCTTCCACTGCTTTCTCAGGCACCTTCTTTCTTTCACAAGTCTTTCAATCTCTTGTTGTCTCCTGGACTTGAGATGAGCTGATGGTTCCTTCTGTGTCCTAAGGTTCTGACTTTTCACCCCAAATCTCTCTGCTCCATAGCTGTAAATGATTTCTCCAATCTTGTCCAGCTTTCTTTCCACGCACCCTTTCAGACCTTCTAGAATATGGATAAGGTCTGTGTCGGTGGTTTCCCACTCCTTTTTCTGGCAGGATTTAGGCCACAAGATTTGAGGCTTTCGTCCGTTCATCTTCCTCTCTACTGCTGTCTGTGGCTGGATGGGCTCTGGACTCATGTCCGTTGGTGGATCTGTGCCTGATTGAGCTTCGTCTGGGGTTCTGATACCCTGTGGACTGTGGTGAATATCCTGCCGCTGGGCTTCACTCGACTGATTTGGCCTACCTCTGAGGAAGTAGTGGTCAATGCGAGGCCCCTCGCTAAGCTCTCTCAGGCACTTTTTCCTGCCCTGGTGGATCTTGAGACCCCTCTCTGATGTTATCTTTTTCCAGCCACAGATGCAGCTTTGTAGCTTGTGTCCTGCCAGTGCGGTTACTCCGTCAACTACTGTGCTGATCATTTGATTCGTTGTCGTTTCCGTTCCAGGGTCCAGATATTGAAATACGATTTTGACCAAACACTATACTTTAGAATTAGAATTAGCGTTAGGATCTCTCTATATAAGTACATTTTTGCATACGCCAGGAATTTGCCCTCTGCATTTAATCCATTCTCACTATTTAGGAGCAGTGGGCGTCCATAGTTCGCTACCCGGGGACCAACTCCACTTCTAATGCCAATGGCCAAGGCAGGAATATTGAACAGTATCATCTGCACATTTTCCTCTCGGTAACAGCTACTCTCGTTCTCTCTCGTACCACGTCTTATCTCCTAGTTCTTCACTTCCTCACATCTCCGGACATCTCTTGTGAAAAGGCAAGGGGGGGGGGAGACAGACGGGGAGCTCATTCCGGACACTCTACTCTACTGTGTCATCGTTCGGACTCCCGGACCCCTCCCTGTTTCTGAGAACCGAGGAAGACTCCCCACCCGGCACAAAGGACTGCGTTGATCTGCTGGACACGTCTTTGTGTCTGAGGAGGACGCGGTGGCGTGTCTCGGGTGTCTCCCGGCCCCCAGGCCATCCTGCCGTCGCGCGCCGGCCTCTCGTGTCATTTGGACGCCAGGCGTTCTGCTCCGCTGGAGTGTCTCACGAACCTCTTAAGCCCTGGCCCTATTTTCAGAAAATCCTGCCTGAAAGTACATGCCCAGATAAATGGAAGATTGCTCCACTTCTACCAGTTCAATTTGCATGTGCTTGGTCTCTAGGGACATCTATGGACCTCGGGGAATGTATTCCCAGCGTCAGACATATTGTGTCCCTTACTATGCTTGAGTAAATCGTAATGAAACAAAGGAGAATATAAATTCAAATTTTTATTTGCATCTTTGGCAGTGAATAACACCATGCTAAGAGGTTCTTCTGATGAATAAAGGGAAGATGATTAAACAGAAAGATTTGTGGCTACAGTACTGAATTATAATCCATTTGAATTATACATTCAAAATTTAATTATGAACTATAAATTACCTTATTATGGCTCCTCTTTCCAACGGCAGTGGAAAATCTGGATTTAGTAATTTCCACGCGTTTTACGATAAAAGAGAGATAGAATTCGCATTATTCCGATAAATTCTTATTTTAGATTTTTTTTCTTCTTTTTTAAACATCGGCAAACAAACGTAGTGCTGAAAATATACATTTTGACTGCTGTTTTGACAGGGTTAGGGTCTTTACTCTTGGCTACATTTGAATAAGAAACAACATTAATTAATACGGTCTGTATTGATCGATTTATGATAAAACAGCAGGGTCCTTAACTCAACCGAGGTCCTAAAACTCCTTCTATCCTCTAGATCAGCGGTTCTCAACAGGGGTGCCGCGGAGAGCTGCCAGGGGTGCCGCGAGATGCCTGGGAATGTTTCTTTAAAAATATAGAATGACAACTCAGTGTGCGAACCATAGCATGGTCTTTGGGTGAGCCGTGTCGGGGGGGGGGGGGGGGGGGGGGGGTGCGCGGCGCGCCTCTCAGGGAGGAGTCGGACTGTGTGATCGCAGACGTTACTAGTCTGTAGCCTGTAGTAGGTAGGCCTTGTAAACCTCTTGAATCCTGTCATATATTCAATCAGTTTCACGTTTCAGTAACTACAGAATAGAGTAGACAACTCACTTGTTGAGTTCCGGCCGTCTGGACGGTCTGGGCTTCCACAGCACATTCCATGATAAAAAAAAGTATCCATTTAGTTAGATAGATGATAGATGATTATCTCTCAGACTCCTGACTTACTAACTCCATATGAAATACTCCTGGTCCCAAGCGGGCGTTGTAATACTAATAATAGTCCCCACCGGAGCAGCACCAGCAGCAGGTGTAATTGTAACGGCATCGCCTGTAGATGATCCCGCCTCCTGCTGCTCTGTCAGCTTCACTGTCTTCGTGAAACCAAAATTGGTTAGGCTTACTTGTTTTCGTTTAGACATTATGCATTCCTGAGTGACCTTATTTACTGGCTGTCAAAACGATCACTGTGTCAACAAGTCACAGCCACAGGTTACAAAGTGGGTCAAGTTTGATTTGTGCCGTGCGTGCGTGCAGGCTGCAGCGCCGCCGCGCTCCGAATGGTAATTGCAAGAATAGCATGCATGTTGCCATATTACGTGTGAATTAGTGCGCAAATCATTAATCATACATCCAAAATAGCATACGTTTATTATTATACACGATGATGATACAGAAAATTACAGAAAAATGAGAAATGCATGGCAAAAGTAGCATTTATTTTCAGTAATTTAGAGTCCCCCCAAAAAATCACAAATAATGTTTTCAGGGGAGCTGATGTCTGATCTAGGGGAGCTATAGCGGACCCAGCTCCCCCCGTGGATCGCACCCTGTGACAACTATTTAACTAAACAAATAGTCTATCTAGTGCTTCATGTGTATACAATAATTGCCTAATCTAATAACATGAACTAAAAAAGAAATCGATCAAAATGTCTTGCTCTTGACTTATAATAATAACTTCATCAACTTAACGTCCGCGGGAGGCGTCATTACCTTTACCATTTCCAGAGCAGTCGCATTCGTGTGACATCACGGGTCCTATGTCCGTTATCAAGGAAATGCCAAGCGGCTATCGGCAATCGTCATCATTGAAAATTGATAATAATCACTAAATCACTAAAGTGCTGGATCTAATCAAATGGATTCATCGAGACACATTATGGAAAGTTCAAGACCGGACCACACAGCTTCTGAAAAGTGCTAATTACACGCTTCCGACGGCGATGGTCTACTCGCCAAGTGCAGAACACGTGAGTGTATCAGCCGCTGTGTTATGATTATTATGATACAAAATGTGAATGAATGAATGAATGAATATATCATCTGATGCCACCTGGAGAGCTCGTTTCGGTGAAGTGCCCCTGGAAACATTTTGGTCAGAGTGTGGTGCTGAGTACCAAGTAACTCACGAATGGGGGACCCTGATGTAAACAAGACAAACGTCTTTCTCTGGTCTGCATCCCCTTAACAATTGTGTGTATTGAGCTGTACTGTATTCTGCAATCTGTTAAATAAAGTTTTCATTCATTCATTCATGCATGCAGCACTTAAGGTGTTGATACCATTCAGCACCACATTTGTGTGAAACTGGCTTTTCATCCATGACAGCTCTGAAAACAAAATATAGGGCCAAGTTGAGCCTTGAGGATGACATGCGTGTTGCCTTGTCGTCGATCTCCCCACTTATTGACCGTATTATTAGCCAGCAGCAGCAGCAGCAGCAGCAGCAGACCTCGTGCTTATTTTCTGTATTTATTTATATTTTTTGAGAAATGGTAACTTGGTGATCCTTTGATTTTTGAGAAATGGTCACACTAGTTATTTTTTTTGGAAAACAGTGCAGCTGCAACAGATAGCACGTTAGTGATCCTTTTCTGTATTTAAAAAAATTGTCACACTATTGCTATATTTATTTATACATTTAGACCTGAAACGCCTTCTAATAATGCATTATATCGCCTGCATATATACACAAATGTGTTTCCCGGTTTCAATGGGTTAAATAAACGTTCTTTTGAAAGCAAGCACTTTTGTCATCATTGTAGCAAAAAAGACAGGACCGGAAAAGTCTTTATCGTATGTAGGGGTGCCCTGGAATATTTTATTGGACACAGGGGTGCCTTGGCAGCAGAAAGGTTGAGAACCCCTGCTCTAGATGTACTAATTGTCCCTCTATGTTTGCTCGATACTTCGTTGCGTTTCGTGTTACTGTACCGGCCTTTGAGCCACAATCCACTGCAAGTACAGAACAATGACCCATTTTGGACGGAACGCTGTGGGGAGCGTGATATTTTTCTGAACGCCTTCGATGCTCAGTTTGCCAGGGGAAGTGGGTGGTCGGTGCTGGAGAGAGACCCTGCCAAACCCCATGGAATTAACATCTAAACTACTCACTAACAATCTGTTCCATTCTCTCTCTCTCTCTCTCTCTCTCTCTCTCTCTCTCTCTCTCTCTCTCTCTCTCTCTCTCTCTCTCTCTCTCTCTCTCTCTCTCTCTTGCTCTCTCTCTCTCTCTCTCGCTCCCTCTCTCTCTCTCTCTCTCTCTCTCTCTCTCTCTCTCTCTCTCTCTCTCTCTCTCTCTCTCTCTCTCTCTCTCTCTCTCTCTCTCTCTCTCTCTCTCTCTCTCTCTCTCTCTCTCTCTCTCTCTCTCTCTCTCTCTCTCTCTAATACTACTGTTACTACTACTCCTACTACTACAACAACTACTACCACTACAACTACTACTGATTTATTGACTGATTGATTGAAAACTTTATTAACAGATTGCAGAATGGGTACAATACAGTACGGCTCAACACACACAATTGTTAAGGGGATGCAGACCAGAGAAAGACTTTCGTCTTGTTTACATCAGGGTCCCCCATAACTTACTACTACTACTACTACTACTACTACTACTACTACTACTACTACTACTACTACTCCTACTCCTACTACTACTACTACTACTACTACTACTACTACTACTACTACTACTACTACTACCAGGGGTGTAAAGTACTTGAGTAATTGTACTTCGTTACAATACTTAAGTACTGTTTTGGGGGATTTGTACTTTACTCGAGTATTATTAGGTTTGTATACTTTGTACTTTTACTCCATTACATTTCAGAGAAAAGATACATACTTTTTACTCCTTACATTTAAAATGCAGACCTACAAAGTACAAAGTACAAATCTCACAGGTCCAACCATTTAATTAGTATATTTTAATTGTTTATCTGGCCGAACTAACGTTAACGTTATTAATCCTGCGACCGCAGGTAAACAGCCAATCAAATCCCCATCAATGGAAAATGAACCCGCCCATACCCATGCTGATTGGTCCTTGTGCAACACTAGAAAGCGGGGATCTTTGATTAAACACCTGCTATCAGAAGAATAGACAGTCAGATCCGCATTATGCTGTGGTTAATATTGTGATATTATTCAGGGTACTCCAGTATTCTGTCTTCTGTCTGTCTTCAGCATTGTCTATCGCAGAACACATTCCATTGTGGGCAGAGTGTATGCTTGGTTTCATTCCAGCCTTGCCTAAACACCAGCTGATGATTTCACTAATTGGCTCACCTCTTCAACTAACTCACCTGGTGCAATGTATAGTTAAAATGAAAACTTGGCCCACGATGGAATGAATTTGAGACCCCTGGTCTATCCCTTTCAAAAAATTTACTTTTACTTTTTAGTACTTAAGTACATTTAAAAGTAGGACTTTTTGACTTTTACTCAAGTGTGTTTTTAGCCAGATACTTTGACTTTTACTTGAGTCAGATTTTGAGACGGTACCCATACTTTCACTTAAGTATAATTTCTGGGTACTTTTTACACCCCTGACTACTACTACTACTCCTACTACTACTACTACTACTACTACTACTACTACTACTACTACTACTACTACTACTACTACTACTACTACTACTACTACTACTACTACTACTACTACTACTACTACTACTACTCCTCCTCCTACTACTACTACTACTACTACTACTACTACTACTACTACTACTACTACTACTACTACTACTACTACTACTCCTACTACTACTACTCCTACTACTACTACTACTACTACTACTACTACTACTACTACTCCTACTACTACTACTACTACTACTACTACTACTACTACTACTACTACTACTACTACTACTACTACTACTACTACTACTACAACAACTACTACAACTACTACTACTACTACTACTACTACTACTACTACTACTACTACTACTACTACTACTACAACAACTACTACAACTACTACTACTACTACTACTACTACTACTACTACTACTACTACTACTACTACTACTACTACTACTACTACGACTGGATGTATCAGCTACACCTCAATAGAACATTCACCATAGATCACTCTGGGATCTTGAACCCCGGAGAAGCTAATATCAACTAAACATGGCAGCTCTCCAATAGGAACGGATGTCCTCCGGGATGAGGTAGATTTCGGATGGAAGGGGAGAAGAACTGTGAGTGGGAGAAAGACCAATCTATATTGGTTTTGTATAGTTTAAATATGTAAGCAATAAGCCAGCGGGGGCTAACACAATTGACAGACAAAAGAAAACAATTGAGAATTTAGATTGATGGTTTCTCAGAGAGGAGAAACCTAACAGCTGTAATGGACCACATTTAATCAGAATTGCTGTGTTGATATAATGTTTTTAAGGCAACGTCTTATAATGGACCAGATGTAACCGTGGAGGAGGGCAGTGGCCAGAGGATCTTATTGTTTATTTTATCTACTGTTTGACGAAACAAAGCTCAGGGTAAACGGTACCAACGTGATGAGAAACATCTCGGTAGCCTTGGCCAATGGCCATCGTCATTATCACATCTTCATGGAACAATCAAGAGAGAGAGAGAGAGAGAGAGAGAGAGAGAGAGAGAGAGAGAGAGAGAGAGAGAGAGAGAGAGAGAGAGAGAGAGAGAGAGAGAGAGAGAGAGAGAGAGAGAGAGAGAGAGAGAGAGAGAGGGAGGGATAGAGAGAGAGAGAGACAGAGAGAGAGAGGGAGATGGAGAGAGAGAGAGAGAGAGAGAGAGAGAGAGAGAGAGAGAGAGAGAGGGAGGGATAGAAGGTCCAGCTGACATCGTGACCCCTGCCTGCCTTTGCATCCTTCAAATGTGGAATGTACTTCCTCTCCTTCCCCCCCCCCCCCCCCCACCCCCACCCTCCTCCTCCTTGTGAGGTTTCCTGTATTCACGGCAAGTGTGTAGGTCAGAGGTCGGACATACTGTAAAGTTGATCCGGTGAATTCTCAATGCAT
>NC_140169.1:200063785-200085288 GCF_963971535.1 Notolepis coatsorum | reverse complement strand
GTCAGTGGCTATCTTTCCCCCAGATCCCCTCCTTGCTGAACAGGCGCCCCGGCCAACCAGTAGCAGTCGCTGTTTGCAATGACCAGGACTCATACCCCACCAGCTTCCCACCGCAAACACCGCCAATTGTGTTCATAGAGACGACTAACCAAGCCAGAGGTACAGCTGACAGCTGGATTTGAACCCAAGGTCTCTGCGGTGGTAGGTGAGTGCTTAAACCTCTATGCTACCCAGCTACTCCTAGTGCTTAAACCTCTACGCTACCCAGCTACTCCTAGTGCTTAAACCTCTACGCTACCCAGCTACTCCTAGTGCTTAAACCTCTATGCTACCCAGCTACTCCTAGTGCTTAAACCTCTATGCTACCCAGCTACTCCTAGTGCTTAAACCTCTATGCTACCCAGCTACTCCTAGTGCTTAAACCTCTACGCTACCCAGCTACTCCTAGTGCTTAAACCTCTATGCTACCCAGCTACTCCTAGTGCTTAAACCTCTATGCTACCCAGCTACTCCTAGTGCTTAGACCTCTACGCTACCCAGCTACTCCTAGTGCTTAGACCTCTACGCTACCCAGCTACTCCTAGTGCTTAGACCTCTACGCTACCCAGCTACTCCTAGTGCTTAAACTTCTACGCTACCCAGCTACTCCTAGTGCTTAAACCTCTACGCTACCCAGCTACTCCTAGTGCTTAAACCTCTACGCTACCCAGCTACTCCTAGTGCTTAAACCTCTACGCTACCCAGCTACTCCTAGTGCTTAAACCTCTACGCTACCCAGCTACTCCTAGTGCTTAGACCTCTACGCTACCCAGCTACTCCTAGTGCTTAGACCTCTACGCTACCCAGCTACTCCTAGTGCTTAAACCTCTACGCTACCCAGCTACTCCTAGTGCTTAGACCTCTACGCTACCCAGCTACTCCTAGTGCTTAAACCTCTACGCTACCCAGCTACTCCTAGTGCTTAAACCTCTACGCTACCCAGCTACTCCTAGTGCTTAAACCTCTACGCTACCCAGCTACTCCTAGTGCTTAAACCTCTACGCTACCCAGCTACTCCTAGTGCTTAGACCTCTACGCTACCCAGCTACTCCTAGTGCTTAGACCTCTACGCTACCCAGCTACTCCTAGTGCTTAAACTTCTACGCTACCCAGCTACTCCTAGTGCTTAAACCTCTACGCTACCCAGCTACTCCTAGTGCTTAAACTTCTACGCTACCCAGCTACTCCTAGTGCTTAGACCTCTACACTACCCAGCCTACCTAGTGCTTAAACCTCTACGCTACCCAGCTACTCCTAGTGCTTAGACCTCTACACTACCCAGCTACTCCTAGTGCTTAGACCTCTACACTACCCAGCCTACCCAGTGCTTAGACCTCTACACTACCCAGCCACTCCTAGTGCTTAGACCTCTACGCTACCCAGCCTACCTAGTGCTTAGACCTCTACACTACCCAGCTACTCCTAGTGCTTAGACTATACACTACCCAGCCGCTCCTAGTGCTTAAACCTCTACACTACCCAGCTACTCCTAGTGCTTAAACCTCTACACTACCCAGCTACTCCTAGTGCTTAGACCTCTACACTACCCAGCTACTCCTAGTGCTTAGACCTCTACACTACCCAGCTACTCCTAGTGCTTAGACCTCTACACTACCCAGCCGCTCTTAGTGCTTAAACCTCTACACTACCCAGCCGCTCCTAGTGCTTAAACCTCTACACTACCCAGCCGCTCCTAGTGCTTAAACCTCTAGGCTACCCAGAGGGCAAGGAGCCTTCAGTCGACTCCTTCAGACATTAAGCACCCCCCACAGCCCAAATGAAAAAAAGTATATATATTTTTTATTATATATATTTTCTTTTTCATAGTCGACTACCAGTCGACTATCGGCACATTTTGGCCAATCAAAGTCGACTATACAAATCCTTAGTCAGGGACAGGCCTACTAAAGACAGAGGTTAAGGAGGGGATATAGAGGGATTTAAGACACGTTGTATTGAGTGCAGTAGGTGGTAGTACTTACCCTGCCACCTTTCTCTGGGTAGCACTGACATCCTCCTCCGCTACAGTCTCTTCCCCCACAGGGGCCGGTGTGCTTCTTCCCGCCCTACAGTCACACAGAGGAGGGGGCCACATGTTAGTTCATTCTCAGGGATTTCCCAAGTCTGACACGACGACACACATTTTTGACACGGCGGCCAAAAGCATTAGTTGTTGCAGTTGTGTTTCGCTGCTGCCTGTTTAGGCTGGGATGTGGTAAAGACTTGTTTACTGGAGGTGTGCTTTATGTTGATTTCTTCTCCTGTGGTTTCCTGAAAACATCAGTTGTTTATGTGCGTGGGAGTGGGATGCACGAGTGTGTGTGTCAGGGGTTCCGTTAGCCGGCATTTACCGGCCATTGGCCAACAAAAATTTCGATTGGCCGGTAAATATAAATCTTGACGGCCATCTTGAGCGGCAAATTATTATTTTTTAATTATTTTGTATTATTATTATTATTATTATTATTATTATTATTATTATTATTATTATTATTATTATTATTATTATTATTATTATTATTATTATTATTATTATTATTATTATTATTATTATTATTATTATTATTATTATTATTATTAATCTATAAATAAAGTACAGCATTGCAATACGAAAATGTATAACAATTCAAATCATATTTTATTGTATTATGTGCTGTCATGTTTTGTTTTATATTCCATGTAAAAAGAGAAAGAAAATAAAACAATTTGATTTAAAGTTTTTATGAGCATACATTGACTGGCGAGTTGTCAGTGAATATGCGTTAGTGCGCCTTACTGAATGCATAGACTACTGCTGCCCTCCTGTGACACACACTCGCAACAATCACACAAAGCCCTTCGTTGCAGTAGGTATGTAGGCTAATGGCCAAACAGACATCCCTTACGAAAGTCTTTAAAACCCCCACTACTAACGTTAACGGTGAAGAGGAGACCTGTGAAGAGGAACATGCGGAAAGCGTTGAGGCAGTACCAGCGAAAAAACAGAAAACAAACCCATCTTTCAGGCTGGAGTGGCTGGAAATATACACATGGCTGAGACACGACAGTGTGGACGGTGTAGAAAAAGATTTCGTCAAATTTTTTGAGAAATCTGGACGCACGTACGTACACACGTTACATATGGCCGTTACGTTTTACATTTGGAAACCCTTGTGGGTGTGTGTGTGTGTGTGTGTGTGTGTGTGTGTGTGTGTGTGTGTGTGTGTGTGTGTGTGTGTGTGTGTGTGTGCGTGTGTGTGTGTGTGCGTGTGTGTGTGTGTGTGTGTGTGCGTGTGTGTGTGTGCGTGTGCGTGTGTGTGTGTGTGCGTGCGTGCGTGCGTGTGTGTGTGTGTGGAGGATGGTTCTGTGTGTGGAGTGCTGAGTCTGAAACCGTGAGTCTGGTCGTGGTTCAATGAAAAGGATGTTTTGGTGAAGTGTCTCAGGTGACTCATGTTGGACACAACCCAGACACACAAACGGACGGCCATGTTGTCCATGAAGCTTCCAGCCATTCGTCATCAGAGGAGGAGGAGTGGGGTCTGGACTCTGATGGAGAGAATGTGTCTGGGGTTGGAGGGCCTGCATACCAGAATAACCGCCACTAACGGCAATGCGGCACAATCTACACCAGACACAAACACATGCAGCCCAATAGCCCGGAGGTCAATTATTAGATGTGAGGATGAGAGGCAGCTGGGACACAAGAAGGGGTTTTTCCTACGAGACGAGACAAGAGGCAATTATTCAATGCGGAAACTAGTCGAAAAGAAAAAAATGCACAACGGAAAAATCACAATGGGAACCGTCGCCGCTGGACTCGTTAGAAATCATGGTGATGACTAGAAAAATAATAATAGCCACAAAACGTAAGTCGCTGAGTGACAGCAGACAAATATTAACCCACACTACGCCGCAAAACAGACACACTTTTATGTCAAGATGTAAAAAAAAAACGGGCGCCAGGGTGGCGCACCACGTACAGCACTGCGGTGCAACGCGGTCGTCCCGGGTTCGACTCCCGGATCCGGCGACCTTTGCCGAATGTCTTCCTCCTCTATCTCCCATACTTCCTCTCTCTCTCTGCCGGACTGCCCGGAGAAAAAAAACATCAACGTATCGCCGGGGAAAACATCCACTGTTTCAAGTGTTCTTTTAATAGAAAGACTTTGGCCCGTCACGGCGCTTCAGCCACTTGACCTTAACCATGTCCGTCTAGCTGCATGACTGGAGAGAAAGCATTTTAATGGTTTTAAAATGTCACCCACGGAGGCCTGAGACTGAATAGCAATGATGGGAAAACGGAAACGGCCGCGTTCAAGTCCAAGTTTCCACTTGTGTGGATAAGAGGAAGAAGTGGCTGAAAAGAGGCCCTTCAGGCTTCTGGCTTAACCCTTTCACTGCCACACTACAGAAGGTTAACCCTTTACTATCACACTACCGACGGTTACCCGTCGGTAGTGTGATAGTAAAGGGTTAACCTTCTGTAGTGTGGCAGTGAAAGGGTTAACCTTCTGTGTATTGTCGCAGTGAAAGGGTTACTACGTTTGGTAGTGCGGCAGTGAAAGGGTTAAGTATGGAGTGACGTGAGAGATATGCAAAATATGAGATATGTTCCCCCACCTACACACAGCCATACCATGGCCTGCATAGACAGCTAATTACCCACCTCCCCCATACTAAAACTAACCCCCAAATATTCAAAATGGACAATTTTATGCCCACAGTGCAACACAGTGGCGGATAAAAAGGAATCAGAATAATTCTCTCTTCATCGTCGGCTCTCAGACGCGCGATCCCAGACGGCCGGCTGTGACAAAGGCCACATTGAGACCCTCTCCTCCTCACACAAAGACACTCTTTTTACCCCCAGAGAGAGAGAGAGAGAGAGAGAGAGAGAGAGAGAGAGAGAGAGAGAGAGAGAGAGAGAGAGAGAGAGAGAGAGAGAGAGAGAGAGAGAGAGAGAGAACATGTCCTTTAATGATCCCCTATCTCCAAAAACACAAAAGGACCTTCTTTTCCCCTACCCCTATGGAATGCACAAGACTCAATTCCCTCTTCAGCTCTCTCTCTCTATCTTTGGATCTAGAACGGCAGGGAGACTTTCTGACTGCTGTTTGATAGAGCTGAGACATGATGCGGTCATCGTCGTAGGGTTTTAGTTCTGCAGCACGACCAACACTGGTATAGACTGACTCTGAACGACGTAGGGTTTTAGTTCTGCAGCACGCTAACACTGGTGTATAGACTCACTCTCTATTCACAATGCACTCTCTATTAAGTTCATGTGTATTATTTAATGTAATCCTTGTACTCTCTGCTATGAGGTATAATTACCTCTGGCACTGTGGACCAATGTACCACATCCACATGGATACTACATTTCCTTCTACAGCCAGAACCGTAATATGTGGCATATGCAACACAAATGCTGATATACATATAGTATTAGTGTATATGCATGTATGTCTACCTGTGAGGTCCTGTTCTTGTACCGTGAGTGGAAAGGTTGAATTAGACTCTTCCATTTAGGTTCGTTAGCTGTGGTGGTGGTACTGGCATTGATAGTTTGAGACTGACACTGAGCAGCTCCACTGGAGCAGTCAGGGGGTTAAGTGCCTTGCTCGAGGGCACTTCAGCGGTTGATATTGAGGGATATGAGAACGTTATTCATTCACTTTCCCCACCCAGAGTTTTCTTGCCGGTTCCGGGGGATCAAAACCGGCAACCTTCCAGTCACAAGCCTGCTTCTCTAACCTTTAGGCGACCACCGCCCCCCACGTAACCATTTGCTAATCCTGCCTCCACACGAGGGCGAGGGAAATGCACGGCTCAAGGCAAGTGGGACAATCACAGCGCTTGCGGTGTTGTGTCGCCCTTCATGGAGTTTATTTTGGGAGAGGCGCACATAGGCTCCGCAAGTAGGCTCCTTGTTCTTATGCCAGGACCGGCGAGACCTGTGACGGCACATTCATGTTCAATCATAAATTAAACTACTACTACTAAGTTACGTTATGTTATATTTTATTAATCCCCATGGGTGTCATGGTTTTTGCTTTATTTTTCCTTTCTGTGAGGGACAGCTGTCTATTTCGTCTCCTGTGAGGGATAGCTGTCAATCACTGTGGTCAAGAGACCAACTCCAGTTGTAATGCCAGTACCTTGGTCAAGAGACCAACTCCAGCTGTAATGCCAGTACCTTGGTCAAGAGACCAACTCCAGCTGTAATGCCAGTACCTTGGTCAAGAGACCAACTCCAGTTGTAATGCCAGTACCTTGGTCAAGAGACCAACTCCAGTTGTCATGCCAGTACCTTGGTCAAGAGACCAACTCCAGCTGTAATGCCAGTACCTTGGTCAAGAGACCAACTCCAGTTGTCATGCCAGTACCTTGGTCAAGAGACCAACTCCAGTTGTAATGCCAGTACCTTGGTCAAGAGACCAACTCCAGCTGTAATGCCAGTACCTTGGTCAAGAGACCAACTCCAGCTGTAATGCCAGTACCTTGGTCAAGAGACCAACTCCAGTTGTAATGCCAGTACCTTGGTCAAGAGACCAACTCCAGTTGTCATGCCAGTACCTTGGTCAAGAGCCCAACTCCAGCTGTAACGCCAGTACCTTGGTCAAGAGACCAACTCCAGTTGTAATGCCAGTACCTTGGTCAAGAGACCAACTCCAGTTGTAATGCCAGTACCTTGGTCAAGGGACCAACTCCAGTTGTAATGCCAGTACCTTGGTCAAGAGACCAACTCCAGTTGTAATGCCAGTACCTTGGTCAAGGGCCCAACTCCAGTTGTAATGCCAGTACCTTGGTCAAGAGACCAACTCCAGTTGTAATGCCAGTACCTTGGTCAAGAGACCAACTCCAGTTGTAATGCCAGTACCTTGGTCAAGAGACCAACTCCAGCTGTAATGCCAGTACCTTGGTCAAGAGACCAACTCCAGTTGTAATGCCAGTACCTTGGTCAAGAGACCAACTCCAGTTGTAATGCCAGTACCTTGGTCAAGGGACCAACTCCAGCTGTAATGCCAGTACCTTGGTCAAGGGGCCAACTCCAGCTGTAACGCCAGTACCTTGGTCAAGAGACCAACTCCAGCTGTAACGCCAGTACCTTGGTCAAGAGACCAACTCCAGCTGTAATGCCAGTACCTTGGTCAAGAGACCAACTCCAGTTGTAATGCCAGTACCTTGGTCAAGAGACCAACTCCAGTTGCAATGCCAGTACCTTGGTCAAGAGACCAACTCCAGTTGTAATGCCAGTACCTTGGTCAAGGGACCAGACCCAGTGTGTGTACCTAGCGTGTGTGTACCTAGCGTGCATGTCTTTTATGGTATGGCGGGAAACCATAGTACCCTGGGAGGAAACCCTGCACGCAAAACATGCAACATGCAAGGATCCAGACCAGGACCCGATTCTAAAAACACGTTAATGGAAAATGACATTCTCTACGTACAGTATATCCTTCCCTAAGTCTGAACTAACAGAGATGAAGGCAGTTCTATGGAAGTAAGTAAGCACCCTTGACACTAGCTTGCACCTCGCTAACCTTGACCTGCGAGAAACGGGACAAAGACTGAAGACCGCCCTGGAAAGCATTCATCCCGAAGGAAGCCGCGTGACGGAGATGCCGCGTGAATCCCCTCAACTGCGGACAATGGGCAGCGTCCACTACAGACAGAAAGGAGAGGTTTCCCTAAATGACAATTACACGACACGTAGGTATGGAGAATCCATCAAGGCTTGAAATAGCTGATGACTATTCAGATGGAGACAATGGGATTGTGTTACAGTATCCTGTTTCCCCACCAGCCTGCTGCTATCACAACCCTCTCTTTTTCCAAAATCACCTTTTCCATGTTCGCTGTATAGGCTACACTAGTAATCATACATTTTAATTGCATGTGTTTTGCGAAGTGAGAGAGAAACTGTGTGTGTCTGTGCACTGTGCGTGTTTTGTCAGGTTAATAATAATTGTTGTCAGACAACAAAAAGTGCTTTAAAAATGGGGCTCCAACCACTAGCACACACCGGCTAACGAATAACACTATAACCAAGGTATGTTATTTCCTCTCCAGACGATCTCGATTTCCTCACTTCGTTTGGGTCCATGTGAGTGTGTGGGGGGGGTTAGAGGGCCTTCTCAAGTGGTGAACGGGACCAGGCCATGGCCAGACCAGAGCAAAACAGACCACCCTGCACACCAGGGTCTGGCTGGCTGACTAGCATGCTGGGCAATTAACATGAACTCACACCTTGATAAAGCTATAGTTTGTGAGACGACCAGTCCCCCAGCTGTGGGTATAAAAGGACTCTCACCCTTTCGCAACATCGTCCATGAGTAGGACTTTTTTACTTGAACTGTGCCATTTATTCAGGAGGACACGGAGAAACTGTAACATTCAGACCATGGACCTCCTTCCTGGACATGTTCTCCCCTGCTCTTCCACTCCTCTTGACATTTTTGTTCTCCTTGTCTCTTTCTCTCTGTGTTTTGTCTCTTGTGCTCCTCTCTCTCTCTCTATCTATCCAGCTGGGTAGACGACACACATAGAGTTAACTCTCTCTCTCACTCTCTCACTCTGTCTCTCTGTCTCTCTGTCTGTCTCTCTCTCTCTCTCTCTCTCTCTCTCTCTCTCTCTCTCTCTCCCTCCTCTTCTCTCTCACTCTCCTATTCCTCTGTTAGTATAGTGTTTATCGTTTTCATGGTATCATGTTTCTCTTGTCTTGGTCTAGTCTTCTTGCATTACGTTGCATTATGTATTATCCTTGTTTTGCCCCAGTGTCTTGTATTTTGTTTCCATAGTTATAGTTCCTTGATTTAGTTTCCTGTAGTTAGCCTGTGGTTCTCCTCCCAGGTGTGTCTAGTTGTAATTACACCAGGTGTGTCTCCCCTATGTCTATGTTCAGTGTCCCCTGTTTGATGCATCATCATCATTTGAGTATCGTCTGTGCTGTTTTCGGCTCGAGGTGTGTTTTCTACATCATTGCGGTCGCTCCCCAGTCTGTGGTAACTTTGTTTAGTATTTGTACCCATGTCTGCTTTATTAAACACCTTTGACAACCATCTCTGTCATGTAATTGGCTTCTATCACCCCCCCCCCCCCCCCCCGTGACAGAAACACAACATGCGCAGCACTTTTAGGCTGAAGCCTTGTAGGGTTTTCAGGTGACGTTTGAGAGTTACGCTCACCACCGGGTTCAGCTTACATCTCGACTAGACTGTGGAGAACGATACACAATAACACAATCTACACACCACATTGTTTAAACACACCCGGGAGTGTGTTTGTAGAAATCAGGAACTTTTTGTTAGTGCCAGTATAAACTTCTCTTCCTCTGCCTTGGCTCGGTGGCTGCCTTTTATTTGGTTTCCATGGGAGGCACGGGGGGATTTGTCACCAGTGCATGGCACTCAAAGTTCAACCATTTTGAAAGGGCCTCCAAAAGTCTTACTAGAGATATTTAACCCTTTTGACTACCATACTACAGAAGGTTAACCCTTTCACTACCACACTATAGAAGGTTAACCCTTTCACTACCACACTACAGAAGGTTAACCTTTCACTACCACACTACAGAATGTTAACCCTTTCACTACCACACTACAGAAGGTTAACCTTTCACTACCACACTACAGAAGGTTAACCTTTCACTACCACACTACAGAAGGTTAACCCTTTCACTACCACACTACAGAAGGTTAACCTTTCACTATCACACTACAGAAGGTTAACCTTTCACTACCAAACTACATAAGGTTAACCCTTTCACTACCACACTACAGACGGTTAACCTTTCACTACTACACTACAGAAGGTTAACCTTCTGTAGTGTGGTAGTGAAAGGGTTAACCTTCTGGAGTGTGGCAGTGAAAGGGTTAACCCTTTGTCGTGTGGCAGTGAAACTCGTTAACCTTCTGTATTTTGTCGCAGTGAAAGAGTTAACCCTTTGGTAGTGTGGTAGTGAAAGGGTTAACATACAAATACCCTCATCTTGTTTTGTTAGACAAGACACCGGTGAAACTCTGTGAGCAGAACTCATTTCCCAGAGGCTCTCTGGTCTGCTGTGATACTCTGTCTTCTGGTGGCTGGTTTACAGTGCAGCTCTGCGATGTTGATCATCTTTCATGGCCTGCTTTCAGTACAGCCTACATTCGGTTGGTCTGGGAGAATCATTGTGGTCCACTTTCTAAACACACACATACAGTACTCGCATGCCTATTTGCACACACACACACACACACACACACACACACACACACACACACACACACACACACACACACACACACACACACACACACACACACACACACACACACACACACACACACACACACACACACACACACACACACACACACACACACACACACACACACACACACACACACACACACAATTGGAAGCAGGTGAAGGACATATCTATGGCACATATAGACCTGTTTCTTGTTTATAAACATACCGTGGTCAAGCCAATCAGCAATACCAACTGAGTCACGTGACTAAGCCTCCTCGGAGCTGCGCGAGCTGCTGCGTCAAATGAAGTACATCAGGGCTCTATGGAGAAACCATGACACTCCCCTGACTAAAAAGTAATTTCAAACGAAAACGGCTCGATGTCATTTTGCCAAAATCAGCATGGCTGTGAGTGCGAGTCTTTCACCTTTTACACGTCTAGCTTTGGCATGGATTGATTGTTTAGATCGCTAACAAATGCAAATATATTATAGTCTGTCCCGTTGTTCTGACCAGGATTACGTTCCTTTTTGCCCCCTTGATGCCCGCGCACACTGAGTCTGACGTGGACGAGAAACACATCTATACTGATCAAACCAAAGAAACTGAAGAAAACGTGACGTTCCCACACTCCCACGCTCCCAAAAGTCCTGAATATTCCAGACGATGTTGACCACGATATGAATTACATCTGACATTAAAACATTAGACATGACATCGCCTGGAGGGATGAGACAGAGGGGCACACTCAGCGTGGCTGAATTACACGCTAATGCATGGTGGTAATTGCCAGTGGTATATCCCACAGACAGAGCTCTCTTCTGGGATGTGTTTATGAGTTTCTCAATGTAAACGGACCTGCCATTGTTGTTAAGCATGTAACGGTTAAGAGCGGTGTAATTAAATATATCAGAGGTGCCGCCGGCCATGTCTACATCAACTTATTGTTATGCGCATAACGAGTTAGAGAAAAGCTAAATTTGAAAAGCAAAAACATCCTTTTGCGCAAGATGGTTTTTTATGCTCTCTTGAGGTGGATTTTGGAAACGTCCTAAAAAGAGGATACAGTGAGGCGACTGTGGCTCAGGAGGTACAGCAGTCGTACTGTCATGCACTGGTCCTAATAAACTGACCTACACTGTAGCACTCAACACTTCGATGAACATTGTTACTCAGCTGATAGAGTTGTGCCCTTCCTGATGACTTGTCGTACAGAACTTGTAAGTCGCTTTGGAAAAAGCGTCAGCTAAATGACTAAATGTAAATGTGAATGTGAGAACTGTCAGATAGATGTGTTGCTCTGGAGAGAACTGTCAGATGTGACATGACACGATCTAGGTTGGATTATGCCGGAGCTCACGGATTCTTCAGAAAATCCAAAAATAGGTTGAAATTGAGATATTGGCAATGTTGAGTGCTTTGAAATATTCTGTTCTGATCCGTTTTCCTTATTTGCTAAACTTAATACAGGGATTAAAGCAAAAAAATCTCCTGACTGAACTTTTTTCAGGCCAAGTCATATTCTTATTTTAACCTCCACTGTTTTTTTTTTTTTTTTTTTATAGCGTTAGCCTACTTGTTTCGGTTTTGTCGATAATCCAATGTACAGTTACCCCCCCCCCCCCCCCCACACCAAACCACCTCCAATGTACAGTTCCCCCCCCCCCTCCACCCAACCTCCTCCAATGTACAGTTTCTTCGTCAAATGTATATATTCTTTTTTAGACTCTTATTGTATCACAAACAATACTGTATTTGTAAATCTGGTATGTCATAAATGTATAGATGTAGCAGTATTGTCTATTCTGTATGTCATGTATGTCATATATGTTATGATGAATTGGAAAATGGGGACCCTGATGTAAACAAGATGAAAGTCTTTCTCTGGTCTGCATCCCCTTAACAATTGTGTGTATTGAGCTGTACTATATTGTACCCATTCCGCAATCTGTTAATAACAATCAATCAATCAATCAATATTTAACAGATTGCAGAATGGGTACAATACAGTACAGCTCAATACACACAATTGTTAAGGAATTTGCAGACCAGAGCAAGACGTTCGTCTTGTTTACATCAGGGTCCCCCATTTTCAATTCATAGTGACATACATGACATACTACAGGTATATAGTAATGTTACATTTGTAACATACGATATGCAAATATACAGTACTGTTACCCATAGATCCTAACAGAGATTATACATATGATGGGGAGGAGACTGTACATTAGGAGGGGTGGGTGGGTGGGAGAAAATATACAGTACTGTTACCCATAGATCCTAACAGAGATTATATACATATGGGGAGGAGACTGTACATTAGCAGGGCTGTACGCTAAGCTTTTTCACTAGGGGCACACTTGCCCCTAAATGAGAAATTTATAGCGTTTATAGAGATCTATGTCAATTAATGTTTTATGTATATCCGGGACTTTATTTTTATAAGAATTGAGAGGTATTTGTATATGTGACCTTTATTTTGAAAACCGTGTTGCGACGCAACCTTGTTTAAGTTTGCGCTTTTGACAGTGAAATGTTCAGTTCAACTTAGCTCGAAGGAAAGACTAATCAAAAAGGTTTAATTGACCCGTATGGGGCTCTTACAGTAGGACTTTGATTGTTATAGAAGAGGAATGTAATACTATGCAAAACGAGCCACTTTCATACGGGGAACCGTGACAATTATTAGTATTATCTTATTTGCATATTGTCTCATTATTAGATAGATAGATAGATAGGTTGATACTTTATTGATCCCCGGAGGGAAATTTAAGTAGACAGTATTTCACGTCCTAATAGTGGGCGACTCACCTAATGCATGGCTGAACGTTAGAAGTGTTGGCTCAGGTTAAAATCCGTCACGACTCCGAATCAAATGACTGAACTCCAAATAAAATGGACGGATATCCGTCTCAAGACGGAACGCTTTAATGCCTGACTTAATACGACTTGAAAATATGTTAATTATTGTTAGATTATTTTCCTCGCTGTGTGAAAAAATTACAGTTGTGTCGGAGGGGAGTAACTGATGCAAACACACCTAATACACACCTAATATGCATCTAATACACACCTAATACACACCTAATACGCATCTAATACACACCTACTGTAATACACATCTAATACGCATTCTATTTTTTGTGACACTTGAGCTAAAGATTGCTTACGATTAGCTTGAATTTAGATCTGAACACGGCCACTGACTTTGAACTGAAGTTGCATTTGAGAGAAAGCATCAAAAAGACACATTATGGATGATGTAGCTGTGGCAATGATGATCTCTTAGCATTCGTTACAATGGAGACGGATGAGCTACAGGAAACTGTGTATCTTCCTTTCTCTCTGTCTGATTAACTCGTGTCATTGTTCAACAAGGCTGCAGTTGTTCCATGTAGAATGTGTGTAGGGGCTGCACCCTGGTCCAAACAGGGCATTTAATGGCTACACAGAAGCTCGTACAATAGACTAAATGTCGTCACTGAAAAACATGTATGATAAACTCAATTTGTTTCCTCATTGCAATAATCTGTGTTGCCGAGAGAGCAGTTTGTTTTTTATTATAATACGATCTGATGATAGTCACGCCAGCTTAGACCAGGCAGGAGTCTGCTGCCAAGCCTATACAACATAATAAATAACAGGCATGTGCGTGGTGTGTGTGTGTGTGTGTGTGTGTGTTTGTGTGTGTGTGTGTGTGTGTGTTTGTGTGCGTGTGTGTGTTTGTGTGCGTGTGTGTGCGTGTGTGTGTGTGTGTGTGTGTGTGTGTTTGTGCGTGTGCGTGTGTATTGTTCATACACACACATGTCAATCGTTGATCTGAATGAAGATATAATTAGTAGATTGATTATTTTGAGGTTGGAACTCAGTCAAATATTTGAAAACCAGTCAAAGATTAGCCAGATAATCTAGAATAGTAGATTTCAATGTAGTTTAATTAAATAAAAGATCAGGCAGAGAATCTATAATAGCAAATACAGTTGAGTTTAATTCAGATCATAGAATAGCAGATAGAGTTCAGTTTGATTCAGATAATCTATAATTAGAATCTAGTTAGTTTAACCAAAACAGTTAAATCAATCCTGGAGCCTCCCATAGTGGAGCAGTCCTCTGGGCGAAGTTAAAGGAACATGCCAACTTTTTGGGGAAATTTGCTTATTTGCCATCTACCCCGGAGTTAGACAAGCAGATAGGCTATATACCCTTTTCTTCTCTGTGCATGCATTCAGAGTAGGGAACACCGCAACCCTCAGCTCGGCACTAGGCAAAATCTGCATATGGCTCGCTGATACAAACTATCATTACACATGGGCAAAACAGAGTCCATTCTCTTCGGTTCAAATAACAAACTCAGCAAGACCGACGGCTTCTCAGTTACAGTGGGTGACAATATTGTCACAAGGAAAGACGAAATTACCTACCTGGGTTCCATCCTAGAGGCAAATCTTTCCTGTGACAAAATGGCATCCAATGTAATAAAAAAAGTCAACCAACGAACTAGATTCTTGTACCGGATCTCCTCTCTGTAAACAAGAATACCCTGAAGACTCTGGCAGGAGCACTCATTCAAGGGTACTATGACTATGCGTGCACCTCATGGTACCAAAGCACCTCAAAGGCGCTTAAAACAAAATTACAAACATCACAAAACAAACTGGTCAGACTACTACTTGACCTGAACCCCAGAACCCACCTCACCATGCCCACTTTGACAACCTAGGATGGCTTAGAGTAGACGACAGAGTACAGCAACTTGCAATGGGCCTGGTCTACAAGATACACTATACGACCGGGGTGCCCATGTACATGTCAAAATACTTCCCAAAGGTCAGTGAATACCACAACCACTACACCAGAGGAAGCTCAACAAATCATGTTAAACCCAGATTCGGCTCAAACAAGGGACTAAACACGTTCGCAATTATGCCACAACAATGTGGAACGCCCTACCCAAAGCTGTAAAGGAATGTGAATCCCTGCCCACATTCAAAACCGCTCTTAAAGAGCACCTACGGGAGGCTGCAATTCGAAACTGGCCACCGTAAATGCCCAAAACCCCCACCACCTCCTAATAGACAGTCTCCTCCCCACCGCATGTATATATTCCCTCCCCGCCGTATGTATATTTCTCTCCCACCCACCCACCCCCTCCTAATGTACAGTCCCCTCCCCATCATATGTATATACTCTGTCAGGATCTAGGGGTAACAGTACTGTATATTGGAATACCGTTTATGTCACAAATGTATCAGTACTAAATACCTATATGTCCCTATGCCATAAATGTCATGTATGTTGTGTATGTCATAAATGTCTATATGAATTGAAAATGGGGGACCCTGATGGAAACAAGACAAACGTCTTTCTCAGGTCTGCATCCCCTTAACAATTGTATGTATTGAGCCGTACTGTATTGTACCCATTCTGCAATTCTGTTAAATAAAGTTTTCATTCATTCATTCATTCAGCCTAGCTTAGCATCATTCACTGGAAGTAAATCAAATCAAATCAAATGGATTTGTAAGGCCCGACAAACACACGTTAATGTCCCCATGGGCCGGACACGTCTTCTTTAAACAAGTCAAGAAGAAACATCACAATAAGTCAAGAACAAAACAAGGACACCATAAAGTCCAAAACATTTAAAATAAATGCAAAATAAATGCAGTAGGGCTGCCCAGTTAGCCTAGTTCCCAACAGTAACGAAATACACTCCAAATACAACTCCAAAACGTTCCTGTAAACATGTTGTGACCTGTGTATTTACCACGTGGAGAAATTTAAAAAAAATTAGACATTTTCATTTTCTAAGGCAGATATATACAGATTTTTTTTGTGCCGAAACCACTGCTGCCTGGGTGCAGTGATTTCACGCATCACCTCAAAAGCCTGTTGTAACTTCCGTCAATAAAACCAATGTGACTAAGTTAGTAGCTAGCAACAAGACGCACTTTCATTGAGTGAAGTGGATATCATCAGATAGTAGTAGTATCTAGATAAATCACAACTTTACAATCATGCCTCTTTGTGTTGTAAAGAGTTGTGCTAAGAAATCATCGATGCCAGAGTTTAATTTTTATTTATCTAGATACTACTACTATCTGAAGATATCCACTTCAATCAATGAAAGTCCGTCTTGTCGCTAGTTACTAACTTAGTCACATTGCTTTTATTGACGGAAGTTACAACGGGGCTTTTGAGGTGATGAAATCACTGCGCCAGGCAGCAGTGGTTCGGCAAAAAAATGTGCAGAGTACATATCTGCTTTAGAAAACAAGAATGTCTAATTAAATATTTTTTATTTCTCCATGTGGTAAATACACAGGTCACAACATGTTTACAGGAACGTTTTGGAGTTGTATTTCGTGACTGTTGGAACTAGGCTAACTGGGCAGCCCCACTTCTAGTGAATGATGCTAGCTAGGCTAACGATGGCTGTTCCCTAAGCCTAATGAATGAATGAATTAATGAAAACTTTATTAACAGATTGCAGAATGGGTACAGTACAGTACAGCTCAATACATACAATTGTTAAGGGGATGCAGACCAGAGAAAGACTTTCGTCTTGTTTACATCAGGGTCCCCCATTTTCAATTCATCGTAACATATATGACATACATGACATACAGATAGACAGTACTGCTACATCTATACATTTATGACATACCAGATTTGCAATTACAGTACTGTTTGTGATACAAAAAGAGTCCAGAAAGAAAAGAGTATATACATTAGGCGTAGAAACTGTACATGCATGCACAGAGAAGAAAAGGTATGTATCTGCTTGTCTAACTCCGGGTAGATGGCAAATAAGCGAATTTCCCCAAAAGTTGGCGTGTTCCTTTAAGTTTCATTTTCGTGCTCTGGCTCCAACAGTGAGGGATGGGAGGGGCCTTTTGCTTTTTCTTTCTCTCTCTCCCTCTCCCTCGGCCTCTCTTTCTCTCTCTCCCTCTCCCTCTGTCTCTCTTTCTCTCTCTCCCTCTCCCTCTGTCTGTCTTTCTCTCTCTCCCTCTCCCTCGGTCTCTCTTTCTCTCTCTCCCTCTCCCTCGGTCTCTCTTTCTCTCTCTCCCTCTCCCTCTGTCTGCCTTTCTCTCTCTCCCTCTCCCTCGGTCTCTCTTTCTCTCTCTCCCTCTCTCTCAGCCTCTCTCTGTACGTTCAGTGATTTTAGGCAAATGTTACACAAATAAAATGAACTTGATAGTTGATGATAATAATTATTTTGTGTGAGTGAGCGTGTGTGTGTGTGTGTGTGTGTGTGTGTGGTCAGATTAATGTCTCTTAATTAATGAGGTTGTCGCTGCCTCCCTGTCTGTGGCGACCCTGGTGCTTTACTCCTATTCCCTGTCAATTACACACTAACTACAGTGTGTACATTAAATAAATCCAGCTGGGTAGACGACACACAGAGTTAACTCTCTCTCTCTCTCTCTCTCTCTCTCTCTCTCTCTCTCTCTCTCTCTCTCTCTCTCTCTCTCTCTCTCTCTCTCTCTCTCTCTCTCAATCAATTCAATTCAATTCAAATAGGCTTTATTGGCATGAAATATTAACATACTTATTGCCAAAGCAAGTTCAACATACAAACAATAACATATATATTAAGCAATCAAATATCATAACATTAGTAATAACAGTAAGGACAATCAACAAGAAACATATTAATTTACAAAATAGTCACTCGATCGGGTAGTCATTTTTCAAGTGTGGCCATTTAGATACATTTACAGGGCTTGTTCTCTTATTTTGTGACAACCGTCTACATATTTTGCAGCTAATGCTGTACACTGACTTTTCTCCCACACATGTATAGTAGCTTTTGGTGATCAGGAGATGGATAAACTGTGCATCAATTTTGTTTATTTTATCAAAGAAGACTTCTCTTAGGTCCTTGTATTTCTCACAGTATAGCAGGAAGTGAAGTTCTGTCTCAATGTCCCCCTGATGGCAAAGTGAACACAGCCTGGCCTCTCTGGCAGCCAGTTTTGCCTGTAACGGCCTGTTTCTATGGCTAGACTGTGTCCACACAGTCTGTACCGTGTCAATGTTTTTCTTAATTTTATCTCACTCACAGTAGTCAGGTATTCTGCACCATGTACTCTCTGTTTAGGGTCAAATATAATTCTAATTTACTTTGAGATTTGGTTGATTTGTTCCAATATTCTATATAGTTTTCTTTTTGTTTTGAGATTATTTGGTTGGGCCAGATTTTTTGGTATCTGTCCTGAAGCATTTGTGGGCAGAGATTTCTGACTAGCTGGCAGAGGGGACTCTTATCTGGTTCATCTCTTGGCTCTGAAGGGCTTTGTAGTGGTAGGAGTGGGGTCACTTGATGGAGGTGTGTGTAATTTTTTTTTGAATTTGAATGATTAGGGGGTATTGGCCGAGTTCTGCCCTGCATGCATTATTGGCAGTGTGTCTGTGGACCTTAAGTAGGTTTTTGCACAATTCTGCATGCAGTACTTCTAATGGGTGTTTTTCCCATTTTGGGAAATCTTGGTTAGTTAATGGACCCCACACTTCACTGCCATATAATATTATTGGATTTATTACGGAATTTAGAATTTTGAGCCAGGTCCTAATTGGGATGTCAATTGGAATTTTCCTTTTGATGGCATAAAAAGCCCTTCTTCCCTTCTCCTTCAATTCATTCACAGCCATATTGAAGTTTCCATTATGATTTATTTTCAATCCCAAATATGGGTAGCTTTTTGTGTTTTCTAATATGTGTGTGCCTAATTTAAATGTATTATGTGAACTCTGAGACTCGTGTCTCCTTTGAAAGATCATGACTTTAGTCTTCTTCATGTTTACGTTCAGAGACCATGTCTGGCAGAACTGGATGTCTAGGTTCTGTTGTAGACCCTCTTTAGTGGCTGACAGCAGAACCAGATCATCTGCGTACATCAGTAATTTTACATTGGTATCGTGCAGAGTCAGACCGGGTGCAGTAGAAAGTTCTCAAGTTTCTTTAATAGTTGTCATACAGAAGTACAGAATACTTTTATACAAAATGCTTCTTACTGTTACGCTCCAGAGACTGTGCAAGACAAGATAAGTATGAAATAAAATAACATAGTAAAATTAGAAGTAAAAAAAATGAGGTCACAGTGTTCAGTTTAGACATATGTACAATGTTCGATGCAGAATAGACGTAGTTACCATACAATATACAATACTGTGCAGTGTACTAATATACAATACTATATAGTGCAAGGCAGAAATGGGACGAGGTGCAATTTAGGTACAATTCACAGTAGGTGTACGAGTTGTAGTGCAAATCCTTTATCAATAAATATAAAGTGTAAAGTGTGTTTGTGTGATCTAAAGTGTGGAGAGTGGGTGCTGCAGTGTGTTGTTTGTTTGAGTGAGTGTGTGCGTGTGGGTGTGTGTGCTGTGTGCATTTGATGGTTGTTGCATAGTGTTTATTGTTCGTTTAGCAGCCTGATGGCCTGGGGATAGAAGCTTCTTCTGAGTCTTTCTGTGCTCGCAAGGTTTGGCATATCTATATATCAATGTGCAATAAATATAGCAATTTTTTTTACTTAACACTGCAATAGTGCTCACCATTTATTTATTTATTTATTTATTCATTGGAACTTTTTAAACTTCAGCGCTGACCTTCATTGTTTGTTTGTTGTATTAGTTGTCATTTTTATCGCTTTTTATTGTCTGTCAACTGCACTGAGCTACTGGATACCTGAATTTCTCCAAGGGGATGAATAAAGTATCTATCTATCTATCTATCTATCTATCTATCTATCTATCTATCTATCTATCTATCTATCTATCTATCTATCTATCTATCTATCTATCTATCTATCTATCTATCTATCTATCTATCTATCTATCTATCTATCTATCTATCTATCCATCCATCCATCCATCCATCCATCCATCCATCCATCCATCCATCCATCCATCCATCCATCCATCATCCATCCATCCATCCATCCATCCATCCATCCATCCATCCATCCATCCATCCATCCATCCATCCATCCATCCATCCATCCATCCATCCATCCATCCATCCATCCATCCATCCATCCATCCATCCATCCATCCATCCATCCATCCATCCATCATCCATCCATCCATCCATCCATCCATCCATCTATCTATCTATCTATCTATCTATCTATCTATCTATCTATCTATCTATCTATCTATCTATCTATCTATCTATCTATCTATCTATCTATCTATCTATCTATCTATCTATCTATCTATCTATCTATCTATCTATCTATCTATCTATCTATGACACTCTGTGTCCTTTGTTTTGTTCTAACGGCTAGACAGCGTGATTTAATGCTACTTATGGTCAATTATTGCATCTGCTTCAGCTTTCTAAATCAACAGCGAGCTCTTATGATGTGGGATGGTGTGTGGGATGGTGTGGTCTGTGGGATGGTGTGGTCTGTGGGATGGTGTGGTCTGTGGGATGGTGTGGTCTGTGGGATGGTGTGTGGGATGGTGTGGTCTGTGGGATGGTGTGTCTGTGGGATGGTGTGGTCTGTGGGATGGTGTGGTCTATGTCGTCACGTTGACTCACTGTGGTCTTGCTATATCCATGTTTCTGTGTGCAGACGCCTGACCACAAACCTAACCACACACGGCAAACACTTCCTGTCGGCGCCAGCCCAGTTTACAGTAACATCAACGCCGAACCTCAGGAACAACCGACGAGACCAAAACACAAGTCTGAATCAGACTAAATGAAGACAGAGTGGACAATTTGAGAAGATAATATGGTGCAATCGGTCATAAAGTGGAGTTCTCTTGGAAATGATTGGCTTTCAATGAGGATCAGCCAATCCCCGCTGTTAACCCACGATGACCCAAAGAACAACACGCACGATGGGAGGCCCATGATGATGACCTCATAAATCAGACAAAATCCCCAGGTGGTTCAGACCATACTCTATACACCCAATACCCCCCCCCCCTTCCTCACACACACACACACAGCTGTACATTCCACAATCCTCTTGGCAAAGCACTCCCTGAGATATCCCATAATCCCCGTAGAGCTTTTTTTTCCCCCTTCTCCAACATCTAGTTAATCAAGTTATTTAGAAATGAGTGTGAAGAGGAGATGGTTGCTAGGGGAGATGGGCGGGAGGAAGGGGGGGGGGGGGGGGGCCTAGTGACGGAGAATGACGCCATTTTGTAATGAACTGAGTGAATCTCCTGTTTCCAGTAATGGGTCTCATGACCCAGTCATATTTGATTTGTAGCTCTCGGAT
>NC_140169.1:199997258-200062258 GCF_963971535.1 Notolepis coatsorum | reverse complement strand
CAAAATGACCACACTAGGTATTGCACTTTATTTACATCTTTTGTTTTTGCCTGATGTTTAGGATGGAGTTGAGTGGGTGTACATTTACATTTAACATTTTGTATAGGGGATATGGTTTAGGGGAGGGGTTGCTATTGCTGAACACACCTACTGTAGGGCTCTACCAAGGGCTGTAGGGCCCTACCAAGGGCTCTTCAAAGCACACATTAGACCAAAACAAAAAATGTCAACAGTACCAAAGGAGGCTCTTTTGCCTGTTTGACAACGTTACAGATTCTACCTTTAAGCTAAGCAATATAATTAAATGTTTGCTTTTTCACTGGTAACTTCATGATGCAGTTTAAGATAATTTTTTGCAAATTTTCTTGCAAATTTTTAGACACTCTCCGCTCTCCTGGTATTGATATACAGCTAGGTATACATCTGCACTGCACACTTTTAGAACTGTATATACTATAGTAATCTTTATTTTAGTCATCTTATTTTATTCTATGCAAAATTTATTGTATTTTTTACTTATTTTATTATTAAGAATCTATGTTATTATTAAGGAAGAAGCTGCTATGGTCGAGGGACAACAATAATTGCACTGTTCTTGCTGTAAAGTACTGTAATAAGTGACAATAAAGGAATCTGAATCTGAGGTTGTAGGCTGTGAACTTTGCTATGTTATTTTCGCTACGTGCCACTAGGTGGCAGCATATCCCTTCTCGGGGCATCAGCTTCTGCTGCTTGTTTGACACAAAAAGCTACAGGAAAAAACTGTACCCTTATACAGCCACGGTGGAGAGAGTGACATCTTTGAGAACTCACTCAAACAACTCACTCAGAGTGACGTTGTGTTAAACCTTGGCAGAAGAGAATGAACGAGCCATAAAAAGCGATGACTTTTGGATCCTGTCCCAACTGATTGCTTTGTCCCGAAACCGCAGAACCCCTGACTCAGAGGAGCGGCGATGTGGAACATTGCATTGTGGGGACCTCTGACGTTACACGAAAGAAGAAGAAGGAATCTTAACAGAGACCGTGCGCCAAAGGATGTGTTGTGGGTGTCTGAAAGTGATGTCACTAAAACTGGGCATGTAAAGGGGGTTTTATAGTTGGCTATTTAAGGCTCCTCAACAACCCCCCCCCCCCCCCAACCACCTCTAATGTAAATTACCCAGTATGGTTGTCAATATCCCAGTGTACCCAACCCCCCCCCACCCAACCTCCTCCAATGTACAGTTTCTACGTCAAATGTATATACTCCCTTTTCTTGACTCTTTTTGTATCACAAACAGTACTGTATTTGCAAATCTGGTATGTCATAAATGTATAGATGTAGCAGTACTGTCTATCTGTATGTCATGTATGTCATATATGTCCTGATGAATTGAAAATGGGGGACCCTGATGTAAACAAGACGAAAGTCTTTCTCTGGTCTGCATCCCCTTAACAATTGTGTGTATTGAGCCGTACTGTATTGTACCCATTCTGCAATCTGTTAATAAAGTTTTCAATCAATCAATCAACCTTTCAAATGTACTGAAACCACAGTGGTTTGGCCAGGGCCCAGAGAACACAGTCAGCCTGCTGCTGCCGCTGTTGGTGAGGACACAGGTTTGGCTACTGTTTCTGTTAGAGTCGACCATAAAAGGTTAGGCTGCTGCACTAACAGAACAGATCATATTCAGCTGGAAGTCTCTGATGTCACTGAGCCAAGAATACACTGAGATGCAGTAAAAAAGCAATGAGGTTCGCTTCATCATCATGAAGCATTTGATTGTCTTTGCCCAGCAGCCGTTTCTGAAATCGAATGTAGGTTAACCTTCTGTAGTGTGGTAGTGAAAGGGCTAACCTGCTTTCGTGCGGCAGTGAAAGGGTTAACCTTCTGTATTGTCACAGTGAACGGGTTAACCGTTTGGTAGTATTTTGATCATTACACATACTTTTTGTTGGAACTGTTACATAGCCATCTTTGTTATTTAAAATGTATATAGTATAATATCTACATCCTGATCTGCACTGCACACTTTTAGAACTGTATATAGTAATCTTTATTTTAGTCATCTTATTTTATTCTATGCTAGATCTATTGTATTTTTATTATTAAGAATCTATCTTATTATTAATATAGAAGCTGCTATGGTTGAGGGACCACAATAAATAGAATTTCACTGTTCTTGCTGTAAAGTACTGAAATAAGTGACAATAAAGAAATCTGAATCTAATACATCCACATAGTTTTTAGAAACATGTGGAATAAAAGTATTGCTTTTCCTCCCCAAAAATGAATGTTGCATGAATGTATCCCCTCCCTAAATCCCATTTCCCCAACGTGGAATGCACCTGATTGGATAAATTACATGCTGGTGCTCTAGTGCGACATCTAGCGGCTGAATGTTATCCATAGCACCTTTACTATTCCTGCTTTTTACAGCTGTAGTTCTCAGATAAACATTAGCTTTCAACTGGAAGAAATCTTACGCACCTACAATCGGTGCTTGGATCAAGGATATGGCACAATGTATATGTCAATGGAGAGGATAACATATACCTTCAAAAACAAATTAGAGGTTTATGAGGGAATCTGGAAACCATTTAATGAATACATAAAAAGTGATATAGGAGGGCTTCCTTCTGTAGGAGGTTTTGCTTCAAGAATCAAATAGTGGTGGACCCCGGAAGAGGATGGAGGCTCTTAACGTTGTTGTAAGGATGTAACTTTTTACTTATGTATGTTCTATTTTGTTAGAGGTACCATTGAATGTATACATATTATTTTCATATGATCATACTAACTGTGGATTTAAATGTGGATTTGAAGGGAGATGCTAAGAGAGATATAAGGGGGTGGGGGGGGGGGTTGTTTGTGAAAAAAAACTTGCAATGTAACAGTGTGACAAGTGAAAAACCAATAAAAACATTGTTTAAAAAAATTTATACATTTTAAAAAGTTGAGTAGCACGCTCACAGACAGTAGTCAGCACTGGCGCCACTGAAACCTCCGAGCCTCACAGCGGGGTCCGTGACTAGCGCCCCCTGCTGCTGCTTCCGTGTCTGTGTCCGGTGGGAATGCCGCCTTCCCCCCAGCTGTGTATCCGGACGTGCTCTAATTGCCGCCTGGTCCTCATTCCCATCCTGATCCCATGTGACTCAGCTAACGTCCGCTGTCTCCCACCCCGGGCCCAAGTCCTCAGCCAGGCCCGCCGAGCTCGGCCCATTAGCCGGCGCATACCAGGCGGCGTCACACTTGCTTAGTGTACGTGGTGTACCGCACGGGTCCAAGTCCCCCCCCCTCATGCCTGACCAGGAGCCTAGAGGAAGACGTTCTGGGGGTCCAAGCCCCCCCTCCCCCCCCTCAGACCTGGCCAGGAGCCTAGAGGCAGACCTTCTGTCATCTTAGTGTACGTGGTGGTGCCAGTCATCTCTGGCAGAAGACGCTTCAGACCGAAGCCTCTGTCGGACGTCACGCAGGACATTGCACTGAGAATAGGTGTAGGGCATAATTTCTTTTTTTTGTCTTTCAATCATTTTCTCCCATCCCCCAATTTAGTCGCTATGCCAATTCCCTTCCTGGTCGTTGCGTACATTGCCCTACTGTTGGTCTGGGGAGGGTGTAGACTGTCATGCTGCCCTAGCGTCGGTCTGAGGAGGGTGTAGACTACCACATGCTGCCCTACTGTTGGTCTGGGGAGGGTGTAGACTGTCATGCTGCCCTAGCGTCGGTCTGAGGAGGGTGTAGACTACCACATGCTGCCCCACTGTCGGTCTGGTGAGGGTGTAGACTACCACATGCTGCCCCACTGTCGGTCTGGTGAGGGTGTAGACTACCACATGCTGCCCCACTGTCGGTCTGGTGAGGGTGTAGACTACCACATGCTGCCCTACTGTGGGTCTGGGGAGGGTGTAGACTACCACATGCTGCCCTACTGTGGGTCTGGGGAGGGTGTAGACTACCACATGCTGCCCTACTGTGGGTCTGGGGAGGGTGTAGACTACCACATGCTGCCCTACTGTGGGTCTGGGGAGGGTGTAGACTACCACATGCTGCCCTACTGTGGGTCTGGGGAAGGTGTAGACTACCACATGCTGCCCTACTATGGGTCTGGGGAGGGTGTAGACTACCACATGCTGCCCTACTGTCGCTCTGGGGAGGGTGTAGACTGTCATGCTGCCCTACTATCGGTCTGGGGAGGGTGTAGACTACCACATGCTGCCCTACTGTCAGTCTGGGGAGGATGTAGACTACCACATGCTGCCCTACTGTCGGTCTGGGGAGGGTGTACTGTAGACTACCACATGCTGCCCTACTGTCAGTCTGGGGAGGGTGTAGACTACCACATGCTTCCCTACTGTCGGTCTGGGGAGGGTGTACTGTAGACTACAACATGCTGCCCTACTGTCAGTCTGGGGAGGATGTAGACTACCACATGCTGCCCTACTGTCGGTCTGGGGAGGGTGTAGACTACCACATGCTGCCCTACTGTCAGTCTGAGGAGGGTGTAGACTACCACATGCTGCCCTACTGTCGGTCTGGGGAGGGTGTAGACTACCACATGCTGCCCTACTGTCAGTCTGGGGAGGGTGTAGACTACCACATGCTGCCCTACTGTCGGTCTGGGGAGGGTGTAGACTACCACATGCTGCCCTACTGTCGGTCTGGTGAGGGTGTAGACTACCACATGCTGCCCCACTGTCGGTCTGGGTGTAGAGTAGACTATCACATGTTGCCCTACTGTCGGTCTGGGGAGGGTGTAGACTACCACATAGCCACTTGTTTTCACCTGACAGCGAGGAGTTTCACTGGGAGAACGTAACGCGTGCGGAGGTTCACGCTATCTCTCCCAGATCCCCTCCCTGCTGAACAGGCAGCAGGAATCGCTGTTTTGCAACAACCAGGACTCGCACCCCACCGGCTTCCCACCCACGAACATTGACGATTGTGTTGGTAGGGACGACTGACCAAGCCTGTATCGGTATATCAATTGTTTACAATCAATCCAATATGTATTACCAAGTAAACCGCTTTATTATTTATGTAAATGTTTTTGGATGACGAGCAAACAGCGTTTCATATCTGTCATCCTGGCCAGCGTATCATCTTGATTTATGATATTTAAAAAAGCTCCAGTTTCAAAGCATTACTGAACAAAAGCTCTGTCTACTCTATGTTGCTCTTTTATTACTGTCTATTTTAAAATTGATCAAACCATAAACAAAGAGGCCTATTGGGATGTTAGATCTTAATGTGAAGAACGATGTGATTTAATGTTCTATTTTGATCTGTATTTTGTGCAAATTTTTTTTGTCTTTTTTGCTGCTGTGAAGCCCTTTGAGCTGCAATTCTTTTATGAAAGGTGCTATACAAATAACGTTTATTATTATTATTATTATAATATAATTATGCACGTAGAAGATATGTATGCACATATGTAGGTGTGAACTTTAGTGCTGGTGTTCTCTACCGCAACAGAACATGTTTCACACTCCCTGTCAGAAAGAAACTGGTTCAGCAACTAATTTTACCCATCATGGATTACGCTGACGTAGTTTACCAAACTGCATCTAAAACCAACCTTCTTCCACTAAACACACTATTCAACCGTCTATGCAGATTTGCTCTTGGCTGCCCATATTTGACACACCACTGCACCATGTATGAAAATCTTAATTTGCCAGCTCCCACAGTAAGACGACAGCAGCACTGGTTACAGTTCATTTTTAAATGTATTCACTTCAATTATCCGCAATATCTCAAACAGTATATGGACCCTTTCACCTCTAGACATCAACTGAGACACTGTGCACAGCTATTTTTTAAAGTTCCAACAAATGTTACTACCTCAGTTGGCAAAAAAGCATTCATGTTCAAAGGTCCATCTGACTGGAATAATCTCCCAGTTCATATTCGAGCTATAACATCCTCACAACTGTTTAAAACTGTGCTGTCCTCTCACCTTGAGATTACTTGTTCATGTTTCCACCAATAATAGTATAACAGATCTTTGAAGCAATCACTTGAATATGTGCTCTGTGTTTTGTTGTTTGGTTGTCTTATGTTCCTCTTGTTTGATGTTGTTTGAACCTGTTTATTATTAATTTTATCTTGTTTTGTGTTTGGTTTTTGTTTGCTTCTTTTGTTTTGTTATATTTAATACATAATAATGTATGTATTCTGTAAGCTGTGGACCCCCTTGAAAACGAGATGGTTCATCTCAAGGGGTAATTCCAAATAAAGAATTTCAATATTATTATTATTATTATTATTATTATTATTATTATTATTATTATTATTATTATTAATTATTATTATTATTATTATTATTATTATTATTATTATTATTATTATTATTATTATTATCATCTTCACTGAATGAATGAATGGATGAATAAATGAATGAATGAATGAATGAATGAATGAATGAATGAATGAATGAATGAATGAATGAATGAATGAATGAATGAATGAATGAATGAACGAATGAATGAATGAATGAATGAATGAATGAACGAATGAACGAATGAACGAACGAATGAATGACATTTAATTTGCGTGTCATGTCCGAAGACCCATCCCTTACGGGATTATAAGACACCAAAAACAACAATTGAACGTAACAATCACTTCCCATGGTTTCTAAGCTACACTGTGCACACCATCAGAGGCCAAAATACATCACATATAAGTTATTTTCGTGCGTTTATCCCAAGCTTTCTCTAAACATTCAGCAAGTGCAAAAACCCTGTGATCAAAAAATCCATTTTAGTCTATCTGCATCACTAAACCACATTGACCCAAGGTTTTTACACCCCCCAGTAACGTCCGGTCTGGAGGTGCAGCGTGTGAGTGGGAGGTGAGGGGTGTGAGGGGTGTGAGGGAGGATGGAGGAACACTCACCTTGGCTCCTTTGACTCCGCTGCAGTCACACTTCCCACACGACGTTCCGCATCCCTGGAGGCAGAGAGAGAGGGGAAGACACAGGGATGAGCCACATTCAATCAAGAGGTCTATTGGTCTATTGTGAGCGTGAAGGTTCATGCTTCTAATAATAAATACGAGGTGTGATCTTGAATCAGCAGATGAGGACAGTCTTGGAACTCTATTAAAAAAAATCTATTGAATGTTGATCTCTGTGTGCCTTAGTTAGTCTGTGTGTTACTTTGTGTGTTAGTAGTTCATTAGCAGTGTGTGTGTGTGTGTGTGTGTGTGTGTGTGTGTGTGTGTGTGTGTGTGTGTGCGTGCGTGCGTGCGTGCGTGCGTGCGTGCGTGCGTGCGTGCGTGCGTGCGTGCGTGCGTGCGTGCGTGCGTGCGTGCGTGCGTGCGTGCGTGTGTGTGTGTTGCTTAATGTTACATTGTCCCTGTCACAGCATTTTCTTCCTGTATTCTGTATTGTATTCTCCCATCCTATTCTGTATTTTCCCCACTTTGCCAATAGCAATTTGTGTATTTAATAGCCTTAACCACTTTTAACTATGCTGTTATATTCAAATACTGTTCTAATTATGCTCTTAAAATGTCTAAAATGTCTCTATCTATTCTGTTTTTCCCTGGCATTTAACATCTTGCCTAGGGACTGCAGTTGCAAACTAGCTACCCAGCTAGCACTGGCATATTTACAGTGGTGGTACTTTGTCTCATTACTGTTGAATAATGTGCACTGTCCCTATTCAAATAAACTTAATAAAAGAAAACATCATAACTTTATGGTTCTTATACTTTTTATGTTATGTGGTAAATGGCTGCATTTATATAGCAGCTTTTATCCAAATCGCTTTACAATTTGTTCCTCACATTTGACCCATTCTCTCACACATTCACACACCGATGGCGGAGGCGACCATGCAAGGTGCCAACCTGCACATCAGGAGCAATTAGGGGTTAAGTGTCTTCCTCAGGGACACTTCGACACACTGCCCGGGAGGAGGGGGAATCGAACCAGAAATATCCGGATTACCAGACGACTTCTCTAGCTCCTGAGCAACTGTCGCCCCAGTTATCATGGTCAGAAACACCATATGGAGGCCAGCGGGGTGTGTATACTAGTGACCTACATAGTCTATTACTATTTTTTTATCAAATCTATTTATTTATTTTCTTTCTTTTTTACATAGATAAAACAAAACATGACAGAATACAAGAATAATAATAATAATAATAATAATAATAATAATAATAATAATAATAATAATAATAATAATAATAATAATAATAATAATAATAATAATAATAATAATAATAATAATAATAATAATAATAATAATAATAATAATAATAATAATAATAATAATAATAATAATAATATAATAATAATAATAATAACAACCACAATAATCACAACAGAATAACAGCAGAATCGACAACAATTATAAATACAGAGCCTAAAAATAAAAACGAATTATATAATCACAAACACCACAAAAGACATTAGACATTCCCCCCCCCCCCCCCCCCCGGACCCCCCAGGACCAACACCCCGACCCCGCTCCGCCGCTAAATAGTGGCCTTAACTTGTTCGGCCGCTGGGACCCACAGCTCAATGCTGGCCTGTCCTACAGTACATAGTCTATTACCATTACAGAGTACATAGGACGCCAGCTGAGGTCCGTATGTGATGTCAACCTGCAGGTGTTCCACACAGCCCTTTTCTTTTTTCATATGACCCTGTCCAATCGATTTGAAGATAAACACGCCGACATACTAAGATACATTTAGCAAGCGGGAAATTACATCAGGGGATGAATTCCTTGAATGATATACACTTTTGTATGATATACACAGCCATTCAACAGACCAGGTGCAACGGGGCTCTATGTCCTGGAGCTTTCTCTCGTCCTGTGAGCACTGCCAAGTCCATTTAGAACCGACGCTGTTTAACCCTTCCACTACCACACTACGGTTAACCCGTCTGTAGTGTGGTAGTGAAAGGGTTAACCTTCTGTGGTGTGGCGGTGAAAGGGTTAACCTTCTGTGGTGTGGCGGTGAAAGGGTTAACCTTCTGTAGTGTGGTTGTGAAAAGGGTTAACCCTTTGTCGTGTGGCAGTGAAAGGGTTAACCTCCTGTATTGTCGCAGTGAAAGGGTTAACTGACACAACAACGTGAGATAAGACGAGGCTTCCGGTGGCGTTGGCCTATAGGTCACTGCCCATGATGCCCGGGGGCACGATGAGACGTCCGTGTCGGACCCTGCATGCAAAGATGTTCAAACTATAGGCCTGTCCCCGATTAAGGATTTGTATAGTCGACTTTGATTGGCCGAAATGTGCCGGTAGTCGACTACCCCCCACTCCCCCCCCCCCCGATTCTATTTGGGCTGTGGGTGCTTAATGTCTGAAGAAGTCGACTGAAGTTTTCTTGTCCTCTGCGAAAGCATGCAATGGACCTGTCTCAAAACCCTGCCCCTTTTCTTGATCCTCCAATCACAACTGTCGCTTACCTCGGACAAACTTGGTTTGTCCGAGGTAAGCGACAGTTGTGATTGGAGGATCAAGAAAAGGGGCAGGGTTTTGAGACAGGTCAATTGGCCAATGGTCCACTGATGGATACATCTTGATATGTCTGTAGTGTGTGAAATCCTCTTCCAGTGCCTCTGTGTGCCCGTTTTCTTTCTTTCTGTTCGCTGGTATGCGCGCCATTAGTGTTAGCCACGCTTCTAGGCCTCTTTGCTTTTGGAAAGAATGATACATTTTTTTTTTTATAATTATAATCTTTGTACATTTTATTTGCATTCGACTAAGAGGTTGGCAGTCGACTACGGCTCCTTTCGATCGTTTAGTTGACTATTCGACTAGTCAAGGTCAGCCCTAGTTCAAACACTGCATTGTGGGAAGGTAACAAAAGATAGTGATAACGTTGATGAGGCCAACCATCTTTATATACACCCAGTCCAATGTGTTTAGGTATTGTGGCAGGACCCCAAGCCACCACTGGGCGCTATGTGACGACCCAATGGCTATAGGCTCTGCCCATATTTGGGTTGGCCACAGTATTCAAAAGGAACTATGGTCAAATTGATTGATGTCATCAACATTAAACAAAAAAGCCTTATGTTGATTCATCGTTTCCTGTCGTCGGTTGTTAGATCAAGGGTCATATAGCTTTATATATCACCACGGTAACTCCACACACAGTGACCCCTACTGGCCGGCGCAGGGGGGTCCCACAGCAGCTGGCCTCAGACCTCTCAGCACCCCCCGACCCCCCCCCCCCCCCGCCACCCTAGTCATCTCCTCTGCTCTTGCTTCCTCCAGGGGCGAGAGCCTGGGAACTGGGCCGCCCCGCTCTGCCTCTCTCTCCTCCATTCCTCTCCTCCTCAGCCAGCTGTTGCTTCACTCACTCGCATGGCGACCAGCCAAAAGCCCGTCAAGGCTTAAAGACCCAGGAGGCACGGATAACAGTACACGACTACACACACATGCACGCACGCACACGCGTGCGTAAATGGCACCCCTTTTTTTTTTATACCTTTTACCATTCGTCAATAACCCTCATAGTCCTTTCAAAAGCGTTTAGAGGTTGAGGCGCTGACATGTGTTACATTGAAATCCCACGGTTCACTCCGCGCCAACACCTGGGCATGAGCAGGAGTTGAAATCTCACTCTTTCCATCTCAATCCTCGCTCGCTCATTCCCTGGTTCCTCTCTCTGTCTCGCCCACTCATGTTCACTGCGCAGCACCTCGGGCTAAGTGACTCATTACGTGTTAAAACCATGGGAAACAAGGACGCCGGCCTCAGAACCAGAAACCAGATGCCCCCCCCCCCCACACACACACACTATTGTTGGTACTGTATACCCAAACCATACCTTTTTGTTCAAAACGGTTTTCCAACGTCCTGTACTCAACGTGCCTCTGGCGTAAGTGATCAGAGCCGAGGCTGAAGTCCAACCCACTCAGATATCGAACCCTTTGTGTAAAAGGTGCTACACTAAGTGTGAGGACTGAGAGGAAACACTTCAAACCTCTCCAAGCACCTCAGTGATAAACACCAAGACCTCTCCAAGCACCTCAGTGACAACAAGACCTTTCCAAGCACCTCAGTGACAAACACCAAGACCTCTCCAAGCACCTCAGTGACAACAAGACCTCTCCAAGCACCTCAGTGACAGACAACAAGACCTCTCCAAGCACCTCAGTGACAGACAACAAGACCTCTCCAAGCACCTCAGTGACAGACAACAAGACCTCTCCAAGCACCTCAGTGACAGACACAAAGTCCTCTCCAAGCACCTCAGTGACAGACACAAAGTCCTCTCCAAGCACCTCAGTGACAACAAGACCTCTCCAAGCACCTCAGTGACAGACAACAAGACCTCTCCAAGCACCTCAGTGACAGACAACAAGACCTCTCCAAGCACCTCAGTGACAGACACAAAGACCTCTCCAAGCACCTCAGTGCCAGACAACATGACCTCTCCAAGCACCTCAGTGACAGACACAAAGACCTCTCCAAGCACCTCAGTGACAGACACAAAGACCTCTCCAAGCACCTCAGTGACAGACAACAAGACCTCTCCAAGCACCTCAGTGACAGACAACAAGACCTCTTCAAGCACCTCAGTGACAGACAACAAGACCTCTCCAAGCACCTCAGTGACAGACAACAAGACCTCTCCAAGCACCTCAGTGACAACAAGACCTCTCCAAGCACCTCAGTGACAGACAACAAGACCTCTCCAAGCACCTCAGTGACAGACACAAAGTCCTCTCCAAGCACCTCAGTGACAGACAACAAGACCTCTCCAAGCACCTCAGTGACAGACAACAAGACCTCTCCAAGCACCTCAGTGACAGACAACAATACCTCTCCAAGCACCTCAGTGACAGACACAAAGACCTCTCCAAGCACCTCAGTGACAGACACAAAGACCTCTCCAAGCACCTCAGTGACAGACAACAAGACCTCTCCAAGCACCTCAGTGACAGACAACATGACCTCTCCAAGCACCTCAGTGACAGACACAAATACCTCTCCAAGCACCTCAGTGACAGACACAAAGACCTCTCCAAGCACCTCAGTGACAGACAACAAGACCTCTCCAAGCACCTCAGTGACAGACAACAAGACCTCTCCAAGCACCTCAGTGACAGACAACAAGACCTCTCCAAGCACCTCAGTGACAACAAGACCTCTCCAAGCACCTCAGTGACAGACAACAAGACCTCTCCAAGCACCTCAGTGACAGACACAAAGTCCTCTCCAAGCACCTCAGTGACAACAAGACCTCTCCAAGCACCTCAGTGACAGACAACAAGACCTCTCCAAGCACCTCAGTGACAGACAACAATACCTCTCCAAGCACCTCAGTGACAGACACAAAGACCTCTCCAAGCACCTCAGTGACAGACACAAAGACCTCTCCAAGCACCTCAGTGACAGACAACAAGACCTCTCCAAGCACCTCAGTGACAGACAACAAGACCTCTCCAAGCACCTCAGTGACAGACACAAAGACCTCTCCAAGCACCTCAGTGACAGACAACAATACCTCTCCAAGCACCTCAGTGACAGACAACAAGACCTCTCCAAGCACCTCAGTGACAGACAACAAGACCTCTTCAAGCACCTCAGTGACAGACAACAAGACCTCTCCAAGCACCTCAGTGACACACAACAAGACCTCTCCAAGCACCTCAGTGACAGACACAAAGACCTCTACAAGGAGTACAAAACACAACTTAGTGAATAAGCTAGCTGGGCTAGCCAGCTGGTAGGATGGTGATGAGCTACATGAGCGTAATGTCAGGCCTATGTATTGTAAACAGCATGACAAGCACATTAGACAATGACACAGCTTTTTTGATGCATTTAAAAAATAATTAAATAGCTAAATAGCATAAGGCTACTAGTTACAATTCTCAAAGGGCATGTAACTTCTAAACTACCGTGGCTCTATAGTGTAAAAAAAAAGAAAAAAAAGGCACACCCCCAACTGTAAAATTGTGCAAACATAAGATTGCCCATAGTGAACATAATGCCCCTGGCTAAAAACAATGTGATTGGGTTGGTGGAGTAACGTAAGCCCGGAGCCCTATTTTTCTGAAAATCCACCTAAAATACATACCTAAGTAAATGGAAGATTGCTCCACTTCTACAAGGTCCATTTGCATGTTCTTGGTATCTAGGGACATTCCCAGTGTCAGAAATATTGTGTCTATTACTAGGCCTGCTTAAATTGTGATTAAACAAAGAAGAATATGAATTATGATTTTTCTTTGCATCTTTGACAATGAATAACACCATGCTAAAAATTACCAGACATGAAAAACTGCCACTGAACTCGGTCAGCACCTTCTTGAGATCACGTGTAAAAAAAGAAAATCTAAGGAAATGAATAAAGGGAAGATGATTAAACAGAAGGTTTTGTAGATACAGTACTGAATTCAATATTATTTTTTTGTATTTTATTTTTTTATTATTTTTTTAAACAAACACATAAACAAACATGACAACACACGATAAGATATACAAGCATTAGTTGACAGTGCACATCCAATGAAATCACATTTTAGTTAATTGTCTTATATAGGATATACCCTTAATACCTGTTATCTAAAAACCTACACACATATGCTCCAGCTCGTACCCCCCCCTCCCGGACCCCCCATTGGATAATCCATCCATTTTCCCTCGCTCCTAACCAGACATTACCATTATATGCTAGCTTTTATTTTCTCCACCACTTCTAACCACAATGTCATTTTGGATTCATTGAGACCCAAAATTCTTGCTGTAGATATTTCTTGATAGATCACATCGAGATATGTAATAATCCAGACACATTTTTTCCGGTTGGAACCATCGTGATGCTATCAGCTTTTTAGCCACTGTGATACCCGATAAAACCAATCTCTTTAGCTGTGGATGTACTGCACACTCAAAAACATCATTCAGCAGTAATACAGAGGGGTGTACAGGTATATTCCAGGTTAAGAGATTTAATAATTGCTGGGTCACCTCTTTCCAGAATATCTTAACTGGTGGGCAGTCCCAGTACATGTGCATAAATGTCCCCTCGTCCCCATTTGTACATAAGGAGCATTTGGAGTCTTGTATAAGACCCATTTTTTTCAGTCTTATAGGAGTCACCCGAACAACTGCCTCTTTGAACTGCTGCGGTCAGGCAAGCGATACCGGAGTATCAAGGCGAGCACAGAAAGACTCAGAAGAAGCTTCTATCCCCAGGCCATCAGGCTGCTAAACGAACAATGAATGAACACTACACAACAACAACCACCAAACGCACATAGCACACACATCCACACGCACACACTCACTTTAAACAAACACACTGTAGCACCCACTCCACACACTTTATAGCACACACCCACTTTAAACAAACACACTGTAGCACCCACTCCCCACACTTTATATTTATTGATGAAGGATTGCACTACAACTCGTACACCTTACTGTAAATTGTACCTAAATTGTACCTCATCCCATTTCTGCTTTGCACTATATAGTACTGTACATTAGTACACTGCATAGTATTGTATATTATATGGTAACTCAGAACATTGTACATATGTCTATACCGAACACTGTGACCTCATTTTCTTCTTCTAAATTACATGCTATACTATGTTATTTGATACTATCTTGTCTAGCACAGTCTCTGGAGCGTAACAGTAAGAAGCATTTTGTATGAAAGTATTCTGTACTTCTGTATGACAACTATTAAAGAAACTTGAAACTTGAAATACTTGAGTCAAGTATGTCCTGTGAATATAGTTAAGATTGATTTGTTGATGGTCCGGGTTCCTTGATGTGAGTCGAACATTTGCCCAGGCTTCTTGCCAATCAAAATCACTTTCCAGGTCTGGTCGTTTTCCAATCAAGAGTGCATTGTTATTGAATAAGGGAGTATGATTGTGCCATTTATGTGGGTTAGGATATTATTTTTGTGTTTCACGCCATATCCGGATCGCATGAGTAATTATGGGGCCAAATTTCCGTTCGCAATGCTTGATTGATAGTTTAGTGTATGCTATGTCCTTCAGTCTATGTGGGGCTACTATGTTTTCTTCTAATTTTCTCCAGGATACTAATGCTTGGGGATCAAACCATGTTGTCAATGGTCTTAATGTGTACGCCTTAAAATAGTGGAAAAAATCTGGAAATGCCATGCCACCGTCTGCTTTATTTCTCTGTGCTGTGCATCTTTTTATACGTGGTGGTTTGTTATTCCAAATAAATTTGTATGTGGAGGAGTGTAATTTTTTCCAGTAACCCTCTGGAGGAGGTAACGGTAGCATTGAGCTGAAGAAGTTGATTCTAGGTAGTACGTCCATCTTAACTATTGATATCCGTGCCTGTACTGAGTTTTTAAGTTTTGCCCACCTATCAAGGTCGTCTTTGATTTTGTTTTGGATTTTTGTGTAATTGTGCTTCACCGTTTGTCTTATGGTGGGGAATATTTCCACTCCCAAACATCTAAAATGTTTTACCATAGGTATCTCTCCTGGGAGGGTTATATCTTTTTTTGCAGGGGCGTTAAGTGGAAGGAAAGCCGACTTCGGCCAATTTATCTTGAATCCCGATAAATCTCCAAAGTTCTCAATCAACTTGAGCAGAGGAGGCAGTGTGGTGTTGGGGTTTTGCATGAACAGTATTACGTCGTCCGCATATAAACTAATTTTATGTTGTGTGCCCTTGATTACGATTGGTTCTATGGATTGGGATTGTCTTATATATTGTGCTAAAGGTTCTAATGATAGATCGAATAGTCCGGGACTAAGAGGGCAACCCTGTCTAGCTGAGCGTGATACCGGAAAGATTCCGGAGGTGATTATACCTGTTGTAATCATGGCCGATGGGTCTTTGTATACTACTTTAATCATATCAATGAAACCTTTACCTAACCCCATCTTCTCTAATACTGCCCATAGATACGACCATTCCAGCCTGTCAAAAGCTTTCATTGCATCCAGGGACAGCATGGCCTTAGGTATGGTGTCGTCCTTGTCGGCATCTAGTACGTGCAGTATTCGTCTTATGTTATCAGTGATCAGGCGGCCACTTATGAAGCCAGTTTGGTCCGGATGAACTAAAGACGTCATATGCTTTTGTAATCTGATGGCTAATACCTTAGAGTACAGTTTGATATCGGTTCCGAGGAAGCTTAAGGGTCTGTAACTACCGCACTCGGTGGGGTCTTTGTCTTTTTTGAGAAGGACTGTTATGAGTGCAATATTGTCGTTCTTATGGAAGTTCCCCTCCTTGACTGAGTATAAGATCATATTTAGTAATAAGGGTCCAATTATGTCCCAACAAGAGAGGTACATTTCTGGTGGGATACCGTCTCTTCCAGGAGCCTTACAACTTTGCATTTCGGATATGGCCTTCTTGAGTTCCTCTAGTGTGATCGGTGTTTCTAACTGTTTAGCGTCATCATCTGAAAGTTTAGGGAGAATAATTTGATTAAGATATGTGTCCATTTTGTTTATATAAGTTGGAGTAGAATTCTTTGAATGTCACGTTTATTTTTTCAGGGTCTGTTTCAAGTACTTGTTGTGCTCTAATGGTAGTTATATCTGCAAATTTTGCATTAATTCTTAATCGCATGGCTAATAGGTGACTAGGTTTAGTACCTTGGGAGTACTGCTGTTGTCTTGTGCTACGTATTTGTATTTCCGATGGTTGTCTGTATATGGCATTGATCTCTTTTTTTAGTAACTTAACTTGATTTTCTAGTCGAGTTGAGTTGTTGTATTGTAAAGAATTAAATAACGTTGAGTAAAGCGTTTCCAGTTCAGCCAGTTTTGTGCATCGATTCTTGCGCATTTTGGAGGAAAAGCTATCAGTGAAATCCTTGATCGTTCCCTTTACCGACATCCATATTATTCTGGGGTCTTGCACCGAGTTTGCATTCTCCCGTAGGAATACTGTAAGAGCTTCTTTGAGTTGTGTAATGAATTCCTTGTTATTAAGCAGCATCGAGTTAAATCGCCATCTTGGGGCTCGGGAAGATAGTATACCAAATGTTCCTTTTAGGAGTAAATAACAGTGATCTGATAATGCATTGGGTATCATTTCCACTTCATAGTTATCAAATAGTCTCGGGGATGCAAAGACATAATCTATTCTGGATAATGTGTTATGTCTCGCATATCGACAAGAGTACTTTCGGGTTGTGGGATTAAGTGATCGCCATAAGTCATTTACACCTGTAATCTTTGACCAATCCTTTAATGCATTAGATGAATTATTTTGTTCGCTGGAAAAGGCGAGGTAAGATTTGTCCATCCTTGGATTCCAAATGGCATTAAAATCCGCACCTATTATAAATGAGTAATCGGGAAGGTCTAACATTGCTTTGGTTAGTGTAGTGAAGAAACCCACTTCGTACAAATTTGGGGCGTATACCGCTACCAACGCTATTTTCCTGTTCTTGTGTACAATCTTAGCTATAGTTATCCGACCATCTACATCAGACCATACTCCCTTTAATTCAATATTCAACTTACGTCTAACGACTATGGCTACACCCCGAGTTCTCGTACCAAAAGAAGAGTGACTAATATTATGATATGTGTTGTCCGCTAACGTATCTATGTCTTTCTCTAGAATGTGCATTTCGCTTAGCAGAGCAACGTCCACCTGTTCTATTTTTCATCAGTGTGAGCACGCTTTTGCATTTGTGTTGGTTATTTATTCCCCCAGTGTTCCAGATCATTATATTCAGACTAGCCATAATCTATACATGTTGTTGTGTAGTTGTTGGTAATGCTTCTGGAGTGCGAGGCAACAATAGATATACATCCAACTAGTGAGGTCCCGTTGAGAGCCGAGCTTAAAAACATACATATATACAAATAAAAATCCCCTTTCCCCCCCTCCCACCGAGAGTCGTACAGGATTGTGTCCCATAGACACATCCTACACGTATGACTCCCTCCCTTAGGCCACCGGATTACCCAAATTGAGCTTTGTAATCCTACTCTTCCTATGCTAATTGCCATAGGATCTAAAACTTTCATTCTAATTCAATAGAATGTCGCTTTTGGTCTTGCGCCTTCCCATTAATGTACTAACAATAGTGTGAAAAATGAAAAATATACCTTCATTGATATATTCATTTGAACCTTCTACTAACTTATGTAGGAAACATCAGAAAAAAGGAAAAGAGTGGAGATAAACACTAACACCTTAAAATGAAAAAAAAATAACAATGAAAGATACAAATAAAAAAAGGAGAACTAAAATAAAACTCATCAGAGAAAAACAGAGAAAATAAAATTGAGTAAAGAGAAAAAAGAGAAAAACAGAGACTTTTAGAGCTACATTGTGCAAATCTCTAAATCAGTGGAGTAATTATTTAAAATATTAGAATAACCTTGTCGTGCTTATACATTTAGATGTGGCTAATGTCTTTTTTTTTTTTGAAGGGGTGCATTATATTCTAGAAGGTTGTAGAATACTAGTAAATATGTAAACACTGCTGTTATGTTCCAGAATATTTTCAATAGTATTATAGAATATAGAATATGGATCGGGCCAAATCTACTCTTTCCAATGGCAGAGTTCAATTTGGATTTAGTATCACCAGGCATGCATGAAGAACCGAGAATGAAATCTATTGGATTGTTGCTAAATGTTCACAGAAGGTAGACACACTAACTGCGCTCCAATCTATGCCAGTTTTGTGATCTGGAGAAATAAGAGAGAAAAAAAATGTATACACAAGTCATTTGTTTGCAGGAGGCTAGAATTCCCTGGGTACTGTAGTTTTTCGAAATGTCAACGCTCATTGAGAGCGCTGGATGCCCTGTGCTCATATGACTACAAATCATTCAAAATGGCCGATCTCCGCGAAAATATGATCACATTTAAAAAAGTTAAATCTCACTAATAACACTTTAACCTATTGGTAAACAAACGTATTGCTGAAAATATACACTATGACTGCTGTTGTGACATGGTTAGGATATTTACTCTTGGATACATTTGAGAGAAAAAAACACAACATTATGTCATACAGTCTAGACAGATTGATTTATGACGTGATGTCATTTTGGGACCGGTACCGGATCCGTCAGGTGGAAGAGGTTAAGGGGATCTATTAGTTACAGAGTATCGAATCACTATTGTTTCAGCCTCAAGTATATTTTCCGTATCGTGACACTAAACTTGGTATTGGTATCAAAGTCATAATTGTGACAACACACACACACTGTACATGTGTGACCTACGTCATGTCCTGTCCTGATTCTCTCACGCGCTTTCATTCACTTCATCCCACGCCTATCCCCTTCTCATCTGGCTTCCATAGAATATTTTGGCTGCACTTAAGCGAGGGAGAAAAACTCAACCAACACCCGCGCTACAGATCAGATTAGTATCATAACAAAAACAGAGGGAGATGGATATTGACTCTGGGAACGAAACCGCATGTGTGTTTCATTATGTAAAAAAAAAAACTCTGGCTCACTGTAACAGACACACACAGCTACTGGTGCCAAACAAGGTTTTTTTTCGCGATTAGGCTTTACACCATGGGAGTGTGATGGTGCGCAAGCTCACAGCTGTCAAGATCGCTCCTGGTTCACCTGCTGCTCTCCGTCTCTCTTCGCACCTCTGTCTCATCCTCTCCCGCCTAGACACAACTTCACGCCATGACCAGGAAACCCAAACCCAAACGTCTCTGCTGCCACACGCCCCCACCCGCACCACAAAACTAACACGTCTTCATACGCTTCATGTGCTTGTGTTGTGTTCATTTGTGTGTGTGTGTGGTGTGTGTGTGTGTGTGTGTGTGTGTGTGTGTGTGTGCGTGCGTGCGTGCGTGTGTGCGTGCGTGCGTGTGTGTGTGTGTGTGTGTGTGTGTGTGTGTGTGTGTGTGTGTGTGTGTGTGCGTGCGTGCGTGCGTGCGTGCGTGCGTGCGTGCGTGCGTGTGTGTGTGTGTGTGTGTGTGTGTGTGTGTGTGTGTGTGTGTGTGTGTGTTCTGTTCTCACACTCCGCGGCATTCTGTGATTGCCATATCGGCAGATCTCCAAACCACAACACACCAATCTGAGGGCTGGATCAAAGGAACAACCCGTGTCTTTTCACATTCGTGTTTTCTTTCGCTTCTCTTGTCTGTTTCACGCATCTCAATTTAAAAACCCAAACAGTAAATCGATGCGAACGATACAATGGCACAAAGACTAAACTGACACCTCTGCAGAAAGAGTGTCTTACTAAACTGACACCTCTACAGAAAGAGTGTCTTACTAAACTGACACCTCTGCAGAAAGAGTGTCTTACTAAACTGACACCTCTACAGAAAGAGTGTCTTACTAAACTGACACCTCTACAGAAAGAGTGTCTTACTAAACTGACACCTCTGCAGAAAGAGTGTCTTACTAAACTGACACCTCTACAGAAAGAGTGTCTTACTAAACTGACACCTCTGCAGAAAGAGTGTCTTACTAAACTGACACCTCTGCAGAAAGAGTGTCTTACTAAACTGACACCTCTGCAGAAAGAGTGTCTTCCTTAATGATGTCACACACACAGAGGAACGTGGTCTGATTCTGTATCTAGTCGAGTGGAAGAAGAAGGGGGGGGGCTCACTATGGGGTTCACTAGGGCTACCGATAGCTAACTGGTAGCCCTCGTAAGCCCTATAGATCTGCTGAAAGGTGGATTTCGGGGATCGACACGTTCACCCGTTAAGGCCTCCTCCGCGAAATGAAAGTGACGAGCAAAGGAGATACTATAGCAGTGGCGGCTCTACCACTAGGGGCGCTAGGGCGCCGACCCACCTGCTGGCCAGCTGCTGTTAAATCAGAGAAGAAGACAATAAAACTTTTTCGTGTTTGTGTTTTATAGCCCTATAAATAATATAAACATGTTTAAAATTAATAATATTTACTCATTTTAAGTATGTTTGTATTTCCAATGCACAATATAACGTTATTATCTAAATTAAAAAAACATCGTTTTCCAGAGCAGGAAGTGACATCACGTTTTTTTTATTTTTTTTTATTTTTTCGTATTTCTCGGCCCGGGCTATACGCGATAGCGCTCTGAGTGCGCGTCACAGTTTGATCGCTGTCTCCGTCACAGCCAATCAGTGCATACGGCGTTGTGCGTTGAAATATGACTATTATGTTGGAATCCGAGCGCGATTTGAAGCGGTCTAGGGCAGCAGCGTGAACTTCCGTGAAGAATTTCCATAGCCGCATTTCGCGGAGACGCTCTCTGATTGGCCGACGCCAGTATTTTTTTCCATGGCAGAATTTCACAGAGACGATCTCTGATTGGCCGAATCCAATTTCTAATGTTCCAATTCTAGCTTCTAGCTTGGTTCCTAGGTTGGTCTAGGACTGTTGTTTGTCTTAGAGCGTGCCGTGCCGTGACTGCAAGTTCTTTAGACTGTTAAGCTTAGGCACTCTTTCAAAGTTGGTTAAGGTTAGAGTTTGTCTTAGAGCATGGCGATAGAACGGCAGGTAGTTTGCAGTCTGTTCGAGTGGAAATGGACAAAGGAATGTACTTGTTGAGTGTTGTGCTAACGTCGCGAGCTCAGCTGAGATAACACTTGGCTAACAAGCTATATGGCGGATTATACACGTTTATCAACCTCTCCTGCCCTGGACGTTTCAACTAAACAGTGAGTCTCTCTCTCTCTCTCTCTCTCTCTCTCTCTCTCTTCTCTCTCTCTCTCTCTCTCTCTCTCTCTCTCTCTCTCTCTCTCTCTCTCTCTCTCTCTCTCTTTGCTTAACGTTAACGTTTGTAAATAGTTTTTTTTAGGAGCAGTACTGTTAGGCTACTGCTGTGCTGGACATTGCTGATTGTTTATTTATTTTATAACACAAGACTATGACTACCAACTGCCTAGCCAGCCGTGTATCAATCTTGGATGCAATAATAACGTTACTTACCACACTGACTATGTCGATGGCTCATTGATTTAACTACTGCAGCTCTCTCGGATTGAAAATACATGGATTATGGCTTGTTCAATATCGTCTATGTTTGAATGAATGAATGAATGAGAACTTTATTAACAGATTGCAGAATGGGTACAATACAGTACGGCTCAATACACACAATTGTTAAGGGGATGCAGACCAGAGAAAGACGTTTGTCTTGTTTACATCAGGGTCCCAGATTTTCGATTCATATCGATAGTTTAATAGCTAGCCTTGGCTCGTTTAACAATATGCAAAATATGTGTACAGCCCTGTACTCATACTGAAGTTATTCTTGGTATATAATAGGTCTGATTGTGTAACGAATCGATTCCACGTCGCGCTGTGTGTGAGAGAGAGAAGGAGAGAGGGAGAGATCTGCCTGTGTTTGGAGACGGGCGAGTTTTGTTTCTAACTTTTCTATTTATATTGTGTTTCAAGTTGTGAATTAGAGTCTAGACTATACTTTATTTGACTGGTTGTGTGTTGTTGTAGTAACAGCTGAGCGACTCGTTCATAAGAGCCGATTCATTGCCGTGAGCGTGAGTCGAATCGCTCACGTCTTGCCATGAGTCTTGCGTGGTACAGTACTGTACTGTACAAAATATTTGGTATAGCGCCCCTAGTGGCGAAGTACCCACCGGCCGCCACTGTACTATAGATAACATGACGCACATGGGGGGCTTATCTGAGTGATAGACTGAGTGTGAGAGCAGAGAGAGAGAGAGAGAGAGGGAGAGAGAGAGAGAGAGAGAGAGAGAGAGAGAGAGAGAGAGAGAGAGAGAGAGAGAGAGAGAGAGAGAGAGAGAGAGAGGGGCTGGATTCTGTTTGGTGCGAGCTGTAGCTTGGCAGCAGAGGAAGCGGTGTGTGATACTCTGCAGCCCAAACAAAGAGCGAACAGACTCTGAGCAGGAGAAGACCGGAGTGTTCGTTAATGTCCTCTGTGGATATACAGCCAGTAGAGTCGCAGACGGCCCTGAACATCTCAGCTGGATCAGATAAACAGCTGCTTCACAGAGAGATACTCTGCATGGGGTGACGAGTGTTTACGCCGTTGCTAAGTCTGCGTGACTAGCTGTCAAATCTCCCCAAACGTAGAATATGATGCATATATGTATACGTCTCCCAGAGGGGGGGGGGGGGGGGTGCACACCTTATAATAGTGTGTGTGTGTGTGTGTGTGTGTGTGTGTGTGTGTGTGTGTGTGTGTGTGTGTGTGTGTGTGTGTGTGTGTGTGCGTGCGTGCGTGCGTGCGTGCGTGCGTGCGTGCATGCGTGCATGCGCGCGCGTGTGTGTGTGTGTGTGTGTGTGTGTGTTTATGGCCGCTCACTGAGGCTTGAACTGGGACAGGGCACACCGTTCTTTCCTCCTTTTGAAGCAATAGAATCATAAAATGCCACCAGGGAGAGAGATGAGAGAAAGAGAGGGAGAAAGAGAGAGAGAGAGAGAGAGAGAGAGAGAGAGAGAGAGAGAGAGAGAGAGAGAGAGAGAGAGAGAGAGAGAGGGAGTAGAGAGAGAGAGAGAGAGAGAGAGAGAGAGAGAGAGAGAGAGAGAAGAGAGAGAGAGAGAGAGAGAGAGAGAGAGAGAGAGAGAGAGGGGCTGATATTGGACCAGAGAGGTCCTGGCTCGTCATGTTAACACAGTGTCATGTTAACAGGCGTTATTATAAGCCCGGGCTTTTACGCTACGTGACCGAAGGTCGGCTGGTCGGATGGAGACAGATGCTCCACAGAGAGACCACCTCCATGAGAGGAGGAGGCGCAGGGACGAGGTGCCAAGCGGAGCAGAAATGAGCAGGAACGCCCAAATAAGTCCCTAATGATGTTCTCCCTCGACTTCTCTGAGCACGCACGCACACACACACACACACACACACACACACACACACACACACACACACACACACACACACACACACACACGTCATAGGTTACTGACCCTCACTGACCTCACCTTATTGGACGCAGCACTACACGGAACACAATACTCCAGGGCCCTCATTCATCAATGTGTGCGTAGAACATGTTCTATTTCCACACGTAAGCACGGAATGTAGAACTAGTGTACGCACAGGGAAGTCGGGATTCATCACACGTGCGTACGCAGGCTCTATGCTCCTCCGTAGAACTTTGTTCTACCGTCAATGCTCGTGCATGATTATCCATATATGGTCATGAAAGTGAGGAAACACCCCCCATGGGATGTGAAATAATGGACTGACCCGAGCGGAACTCTGAGAAACTCCACGGAGAATTCACTGCTGTCGAACCAAGAAGACACTATCGCGTATTAATGGATAAATAAAAGGCGGATTTGTAAACGGTGATGTCAGATATCAACGGCTTCCTAAGACCATTGCTGCAATTCTGCCTGGACAGCTCAAAATACTAATAAAGACCGTTCGTTGACCACTGTTTGGCGTTGGTTGTGTGTCATTATAACCGTGCTGTAATATGAATGCCTTTATTAGTTGTGTTCGATTGGCTATATGATTTTTAGAGGCATCTATTTTGTTGTCGGCTAATAAAGACCGCGCTGGAATATGACTGCCTTTTCCCGTGTTGTTTGATTAATACCCAGGGATTAAAGTTCTCCTCAATTTGATTCCAAATCGCGATGGATCTCCCGTCAATTTTCTACCTGCTGCATATGATTTCTAGAGGCATACTACAATCTATTTTGATGTCAGTATTGGGTAGCCTACATAAACAATAATACGAGAGCATACAAGAACAATGAATCTTACTGCCATGTATGATGTAGCAAATACGCCATGTGTAGCCTGCCTATATGTGATCAATACAAACATGAACTTGAATTCCATCATGTCTGTGTGCGGGTCACTGCGGGAACTCACAAGGCTGTTGTCACAATGTAAATAAGAACTGCACTGAAAAGTTACAGTATGTAGTTGGTTGATTATTTGTATGACAGTCAGTAAACCCTTGCAAAAAGTATCCGTTTTATTTAATGAATTAAAAACATTCAGCATCGCCTTCCTCCCGGCATCCAGCAATGTATCAGGCAAATGCGCATCGCAACATTGACTGAGTGGAATCCCTTTCAATTCACATAACTGCATTTGTGATGGAGCTTTGACAGCTACAGTAACAGTCTATTGCTCGATCCATCTCCAATATCACGATGGACCGTGCCGCGGTGGCAAAGACCCGAGGGTGGAGAGGATCTTGAATGAATTCCATCATCATATATATATGTTGTGTGTCTGTCCACTATGTTTGTACTATGTTTGTTACTTTGTTATTCCCCCCCCCCCCCTATCTATGTAAAGCGACCTTGGGTCTCTTGAAAGGCGCTATATAAAATGAAGCTATTATTATTATTATTGTTATTATTATTATTATCATCACATCTGTGCGGGAGCTCACAAATAGACTGTTAGTCTCAGTGAAGTTTCAACGGAGGTCATCTATTCTAACCAACAAATTGAAGTAGAAAGCATTTCGTGACCAATCTTATTTGGAAACATGACACACAAAATAATTTGCTTTTTATTTGAAACAATATCTAATCGCGTTTGGAGGTTGGTGTTTTGCGTCTGCCCCCCCGTGCCAAACAAGCAGGCCAACCTCTTGTTCGCGTGTGAGCCCGTTATAATTACACTACTGTCGCTATTTTACAATGAACTATAATGAATTACGGGTCATACAGAAGTTGAACACTAATGCACGGAAGCTTATTTCCGCCTTGAAACTAATGCAGGACTGAGGAGTGCTTATGCGTAGTAACGATATTCTACCACTGGGCGCCAGGTACGCCTGGTCTGACCTGTGCGTAGACGTAAGCACGGAGTCAAGTTCAAATCGAAATTGATGAATCCCACTCTTTGCTTAGAAATGATCGTACGCACAGGGTAAGCACAGATCTGTGCGTAGAACACGTTGATGAATGAGGGCCCAGGTCCCCAAGGCTTTGTTGTGTTACGACATACTTAAGTGTTTTCCTGGCGTTCATTACTGACGATGAATCGGTGTAGTAAGTAGAGAGTCCTGCCACCTGTTGTAAACCACGACACTGAGGCTGAATCTTAATCAGATAAATCACATTTCTGTGACCACACCTTTTTTTCGGGGGGGGGGGGGGGGGGGGCGTATTTAGCCATTTGACGTGATGATGGACGTCTCGACGGGCCCTCTGATTGGCTGACTGATCTCCCTATGACCAATTGTGGGCCTTGATTAAATACTGGTAATTCCGCTACTAATTCAGCAGGTTAAATATAAAAAAAAAAAACACTACCAAAGGGTTAACCCTTTCACAACCACACTACAGAAGGTTAACCCTTTCACCACCACCACTACAGACGGTCACTACAGAAGGTTAACCCTTTCACTACCACCACTACAGACGGTTAACCTTCTGTAGTGTGGTATAGTGAAAGGGTTAATAATACAAAAACTTTGGATCTATCTTTCAAATACAATAATGTGATTGGATGGGGGCTCTACTGCCTGGCTATTGGGCGGGACGGCCCAGCCTGATGTCTGCATGCCTGACCTTGTGCATCTTATCAAGAGAAGCCCTGAAATAGACACACACACATACAGTACATTTCAGAACACTGATGCCCTGTATAAGGCACGCCTAACTAACTCAATTATGGTCAAGAGAGCACAGGGGCTATGCACATGTTTTGGGATTGCCCACCAGTAGCTCGTTTTTGGAAATCCATAACATCTAAACTTTCAAACATTATGTAACCTAACAATCCACTTAGGGCAGCAACACTACTTCTAAACGATATATCATTACTACCAGCATCCATACAACAAAAAATTATCATTCTGGCGGGCGTTACTGCAGCCATGAAGCTGATAGCCATGAGGTGGAAGGAACCTGAGAAACTCATACTGAGTAATTGACCTGTCTCAAAACCCTGCCCCTTTTCTTGATCCTCCAATCACAACTGTCGCTTACCTCGGACAAACCAAGTTTGTCCGAGGTAAGCGACAGTTGTGATTGGAGGATCAAGAAAAGGGGCAGGGTTTTGAGACAGGTCCATTGGTCTCTGACACTACTGGATCTCATTTATATGGAAATCTCTACGGCACGTGTAACTGGAGTGGGACAGGCCAGCATTGAGCCGTGGGTCGCAGCGGCCGACGAGGTCAAGACCACCATAGCAGCGGTGCGGGGTTGGGGTGTTGATCCTGGGGGGTCCGGTGGTCCTGGGGTGGGTGAGGAAATGTGGTGTTTCTGTTGTTTTTATTTGTACTCTGTATTTATTATTATTTTTGTTATCGTTATTGTAGTTAATATTATTGAAGTATTGTCTTGTGGTGTCTATTATTGTATTGTGTTTTTGCTTGTTGTGGAAAAAAAGGAAAATAAAAAAGATTTGATAAAAAAAAAGAGAGTACAAAAAGCTGCAAGAAAACGGTAAATGTCTGGCATCAATGGTTTCCAAATACTTACTGGCAAATTACAGTCAAATCAAATACATTTACAGATTACAATCTTTATTTAATGGTTAATATTTTGATAAAAGGTAATTTACTGTATTGTTATGGTATTTACACTTAAAGTAGAAAAACAAAGGTAATCTGTAAAATAATACAGTGAATTTCCTGCGAATTATTTTTAAATTTTTTTTACAGTGTACAGGGCGAGTGAGGTAGAGAGAGAGAGAGAGAGAGAGAGAGAGAGAGAGAGAGAGAGAGAGAGAGAGAGAGAGAGAGAGAGAGAGAGAGAGAGAGAGAGAGAGAGAGAGAGAGAGAAAGGGAGAGAGAGGGATGGAGAGAGCGAAAGAGAGATACAGACAGAGGGAGGGAGAGAGAGAGAGAGAGAGAGAGAGAGAGAGAGAGAGAGAGAGAGAGAGAGAGAGAGAGAGAGAGAGAGAGATGCATCTTTTGACATTCTCGCACTGCTGTCCTGGCAGCGTGTAGCATAATGACAAGCAAGCAGTGCAAAAATGCGGAAGCATTCGTCACCGCACGCCACTACGGTAAAGCGCCTTTCTTTTCAGGCCCGCTTTGGGAGCTGTCGCACGGAAATAGGCTGTCTATTGCCATTCTCTTTGACAAACTCTAACCTTAACCAGCTCCTTAACAGCGCCTAAACTTAACTGTTCTAACCTTAACCAACTCCGAAACAATGCCTAACCGTAACCTTAACCTTAACCATGCCTAACCTTAACCGGCGAAAGAATACACGTTAAAAAAAAAATCACGTTAAAAAAAAAAAATTTGATGGGATTCGAACTCACCAGCAAACGAGCCGTAGGATCCACAGCCATGCAGTCTTGCCAATTGAGCTATTTCTGGATACTGAATAAGGGGCGGTGACTTATATATATTGAGCTCCGCTCGTGTCGAACCAAGGCGGGATCTCATGCGCATGCGCGGGCACCTCGCGCGAGCACGCCGGCGCACGCACGCACCTGAGCGAGCACGCCGCCGCCGGTGCACGCACCTGGGCGCTGGGCGAAGGAAAATGAAAGGCGCATTACCGCACGCCACTACGGTAGAATGCTTCCGCATTCTTGCACTGCTTGCTTGACATTAAGGAACAGGCGTCCTGGCAACCTTTTCCGTTGCCCTAAGTCACAGAGAGCTCCTCTCTCTTTGCAACAAGAGAGTACAGTTGTTCAATAAAAAATAAAGCCTGCCTCTTAACGCACCGTGTGGCTGTGTGTGAATCAGAGCCTCTGTTGTCTGTTGGCCAGCGGCATGGCTGAGCCATGAACACCCCTATAGGACCTTCTGACACATGATGTTGTGTTGTTGTGGAAGAATATAGTCCTGTGTTATGAAAATAACCAACACTCTACTGTTGTGATACTGGTTTTCACCACATGGGGGCAAAACACTCCCCCCCACACTTTACAGTTACATCTCATAGTAAAGCCACAATGTCGATTTCTGGCACCTGCTGGCTGCAAGCGGTACTGTCTCTGTGTTTTTCAACACATTTCCCATGAGCCTCTTTGTACTTTCTGTTTATAAAAAAACATTTTACATGGAGCCTTTTTGCAGGGCGAATGATTGGTTTCTTGGTGGCCAAGGTGGCTGCATATCTGCATATATTTTGCATTGTTGCAAAAAAGAATAATATAAACCCAGTGTTCTGTGTGCGAAGAAACTATTGCGTCTCATTCGTTCTAGGCATACTGGTCTGGTGTCGCGAGAAGGCCGACTAAGCTGGTCGCACCACCAGACCCTTTGATGAACGCTGGTTGTCTCAACTTGCTTTGGACACACTCCAGAACTTGATTCATTACTAGAAGAAATACACATTGTGGCTTTAACCCTTTAACTACCACACTACAGAAGGTTAACCCTTTCACTACCACACTACAGGTGGTTAACCGCCTGTAGTGTGGTAGTGAAAGGGTTAACCTTCTGTGGTGTGGTAGCGAAATGGTTAACCCTTTGTCGTGCGGCAGTGAAAGGGTTAACCTTCTGTATTGTCGCAGTGAAAGGGTGTTAACCCTTTGGTAGTGTGGTAGTGAAAGGGATTATTGGGCCGACCGTGGCTGAGGAGGTAGAGCAGTAGTCTGGTAATTGAAAGGTTCCCCGTTCGATTCCCGGTTCGATTCCCGCTCCTCCTCCCGGCCAGGGTGTCAAAGTGTCCTTGAGCAAGACCCTTTTTAACCACTAATTTCTCCCGATGAGCAGGTTGGCACGTCGTCGGTGTGTGAATGTGTGAGTGAACGGGTGAAATGTGAGGAACAAAATTGTAAAGCACTTTGTGGATAAAAAAGCTGCTATATAAAGCTCTATAAGCTGCTATATAAATAAAGTTGACCTTGACCTTGCTGTATAAACGCACCATTATTATTATTATTTATAATCACGGGGCTCACATTCTTAGAAAGTCCACAGTGATTTTCGACTCACTTCCGTGGGTCCATGTGAACCGGAGGTCATGTCTGGCTAACGTCATATCGCAGCAGCCGACAGTGTGGCAGCAGGCACAACCGACGCTCCGCTCCATTCCCACCACATTCCCGGCTGTAGCCTCCCACCTCCACCCGCTGACGTATCCCACAAGCCCCTGGTGTATCCCACAAGCCCCTGGTGTATCCCACAAGCCCCTGGTGTATCCCACAAGCCCCTGGTGTATCCCACAAGCCCCTGACGTATCCCACAAGCCCCTGGTGTATCCCACAAGCCCCTGGTGTATCCCACAAGCCCCATGGTGTATCCCACAAGCCCCTGGTGTATCCCACAAGCCCCTGGTGTATCCCACAAGCCCCTGGTGTATCCCACAAGCCCCTGGTGTATCCCACAAGCCCCTGGTGTATCCCACAAGCCCCTGGTGTATCCCACAAGCCCCTGGTGTATCCCACAAGCCCTTGGTGTCCCAGAGACATATTGCATGACCTTACGCTGATGATGATACGTGGGAGATCACCATTCAAGACCACTCTCCCTCTTCCTTTGCTTCATGCTCGTGCACACACGCAGTATAAACATACTGCGTTCGAGCCAATCAGCAATAAACAACTGAGTCAGGTGACTAAGTTGCCCCGGACCTGCGCAAGCTGACAGGGCTCTATGGAGAAACCATGACACTAGTTTCAAACGGAAACAGCTGGATGTCATTTAGCCAAATCAAATGTGAGTGCGAGTCTTTCACCTTTTACACGTCTAGCTTTGGCATGGATTGATTGTTTAGATCGCTAGCATGGCTAACAAATGCAAATATATTGTAGTCCGCCCCGTTGTTCTGACCAGGATTACGTTCCTTTTTGCCCCCTTGATGCCCGCGCACACTGAGTCTGACATGGACGAGAAACACACATATATCCTTTTCACTGCCACACCACCAAAGGGTTAACCCTTTCACTGCGAGAATACAGAAGGTTAACCCTTTCACGGCCACACGACAAAGGGTTCACCCTTTCACAACCACACTACATAAGGTTAACCCTTTCATCTGCAGGGTGGTAGTGAAAGGGTTAACCTTATGTAGTGTGGTTGTGAAAGGGTTAACCCTTTCACTGCTGCGCCACCAAATGGTTAACCCTTTCATCTGTGACAATACGGAAGGTTAACCCTTTCACTGCCACACGACAGCAGGTTAACCCTTTCACTGCCACACTACAGAAGGTTAACCCTTTACGATCACACTACAGAGGGTTAAGACAAGTCCATGAGAGGTTAGACTCTAGCCTCACACTATAAAAGCGGCCATACACAGTGTCTATATTCGTCACAGATCCACGTTTTTGATCCATACGAATCTGCACCAGTTCCTGCATCAGATACGACGGCGGTTAGACATCCGTGCCTCTTCTCCCTGCAAATCCAGAGCCTGCAGAATAATTTCACTGTATGCCCTGGTATGTATGTGACAAATAAACATCTTGATTCCTGAATCTTGAATCTTGCCTCTGCCCTGAAGTGCGCGGCGGCGGCGCGTGGCGAGGACATGCATCTCAGTATAGCCATAATAGCCCGGTGGGTTTCGGTGTGTAATGTAACACACCAAGTCAAAACAGCTGACTTGAGTTACATCCCCACGGTCAACTGACTGTGAAGCTGGTGCTACGAGCGGTTATTATCTCTTGGCGGTTTCCCCCCTCGGTGAAATCCCTATCAGCGATGGAAGGAAGGAAGGCCTGCTGCCTCCCGCTCCTCCAGAGGCCTGGGGAGATAACCGGGTGAGGCAGACAGCAGTCCCACCGTGTCCTGAAGCTATAGCTACAGAGAATCGCACAGCGCGGGGGCCAAGAGGAAGACTTGTGTTTTAATTTCTCAAGACAACACAAGCGGCCACGACACACGGTCTTCCTCAAGCATTTATTTTGGACTGATAAGAGTCAGATAGTACCAGGCAGAGGCCTTCTGCTTTGCTCTTTAACACAATTATTCCCTGTGTTGTGAATGCCCTCCCCAGCCATATCCGTGATGCAAATTGCAAACACCCTGACAGCTTTTAAATCAGCCCTCAAAACCCACCTTTTCAATCTTGCTTTTGACCTCTAATTCTGTCGTTTTATTTTATTTTGTCATGTATTATTTGTGTTCTGTTTTTGTTTTGCCATAGTTTAGTTTCTTCTACCCGTGTAAAGCGTCTTTGAGCACCTGGAAAAGCGCTATATAAAATAGATGTATTATTATTATTATTATTATTACCTTGGTCTCAGTGGAGCTTTTTGAACGGAGAGATTGAAAGGGGTGTTCTTCTAATTGACGTAAACGGCATGTGATACACCCGGCTCCGTATCCAAAACATTGTGCAACAGCGTAGTTAAACTGGACAAAACATTTTAAAAAAACGTTTTTAAATGTGAACTTTAACACAAACATCTGGGCGCTTGTGGGGATTCTGTGAATCCCATTACGGTCAGTGAAGAAACAAAACACGCTGACTCATCCAGCACACCCACGTACCGAGTCCCCATTAACAAAACATGTTCTGGAAAGCCCCTCCAAGCTCCCGTATCCCTTTACAATTAATCCCTGGACTGTTTTTCAGGACTCGTTTTTGTAATAGGCCCTAATCATTTGCCATAAGATATTGATGGCTAGTGCATTTGTTTGGCTATTGTGTCACAAAGTAAATAAACTCCCTTTGAAACGGTGACCGCTGTGTCATTTATGTTTAATGTGGACCTTTTTTTATTTGTATGTCAGCTCTTTGACTGCCAGAGTGGAGTGGACTCAACCTGGGTGACTTGAATGTTTCTCTTTATACACAGAGGCCTCCACAGCCCTCAAACAGACATACACACACACACACACACACACACACACACACACACACACACACACACACACACACACACACACACACACACACACACACACACACACACACACACACACACACACACACACACACACACACACACACACACACACACACACACAGGGTCCACGGCCCTCAAACAGACACACACACACACACACACACACACACACACACACACACACACACACACACACACACACACACACACACACACACACACACACACACACACACACACACACACACACACAGGGTCCGCGGCCCTCAAACAGACACACACACACACACACACACACACACACACACACACACACACACACACACACACACACACACACACACACACACACACACAGGCCTCCCTGGCCCTCAAACAGCCTCACTTACGGACAGATTAGCGCTGTGTGGCGCAGGCTGGTCCAATACCGCTTAACCCCGTGGCTGCTGGCCCATAAAGAGCCGCTGGCGGTGGTAAACCACAGACCGCTGCCTCCATATGGGGACAATCAGGTTAGTTTTACTCCATAAAAGAGCAGAGAGGCCACATTCTGGAGCCAGGATGGTTAGAGGAGCGACCAGCCTGTTCCCAGAGGCTCCGCCGGGCCGTCCGTGTTAGGCCTAACAAAAATAATGGTTGGTTTCAGGTTGCGGACCGACCCTGCCGATTTAGGTGCGACCCAATATATTTTATGAGTTTTAAAAAAAAATTATATATTAAAAAAAAAAAAAATCCGTTTTTTTTTTTTTTTTTTTTTTTTTTTTTTTAGAATAAAGTTTCATAGAAATCTTAGTCAAACATTTAGTATTATGGATATTAAACATGCTGGCAGAGTACATGCATCCATGTTGTTGTGAACATTTTAACCCTTTCACTGCCACACGACAGCCGGTTAACCCTTTCACTGTGACAATACAGAAGGTTAGCCCTTTACTATCACACAACCGACGGCGATGCTCCATCATTAGCATCATTAGCTCCGCATCCGCGGAGCTAATGATGCTAATGATGGAGCATCGCCGTCGGTTGTGTGATAGTAAAGGGCTAACCTTCTGTCGTGTGGCAGTGAAAGGGTTAATTAAATAAAGAAATTCCCTATCCATAGTCGCCGTGGGAAAGAATAAAAAAAAAAAAAAAAAAAAAAAAATCCCTACCTACCCATGGCCAAACTGACAACCAACCTGAAACCAACTATTATTTTTGTTAGGCCTTACTCACTCTGTCGCGCGGCACACCCCTCCGTAACCACACAGTAAACCAGGGATGGTATGTAACGACAGGCACACACACACACACACACACATACACATACACACACATACACTCACATACATACACACGTACACACACACACACACACACATACAAACATACACACACACATATTCTGTAGTGTGGTAGTGAAAGGGTTCACCCTTTGTCGTGTGGTAGTGAAAGGGTTAAGAAGCTCTTATTCAACTACCTTCAACTAACCTTCTTACTGTCTTCTACTATCATGCACTCTTGCACTAATTCATCTTCCTTGTCTATATTACTACCTACAGTACTAACATGTCTCTACTACTGTGCACTCAACACTGCAGCGCCCCCCTAGTTTCAACACTGTTTGTTGAACATTGTGACTCAGCTGTAATAGTTGTGCACCCTTCCTGCTGACTTGTGTCGTACAGAACTTGTAGGTCGCTTTTGGATAAAAACGTTATATAATAGTTGTAGGATTTGTCGACTATTAATCGATAAGTTGATCCCATCAACATATCCATAAAGGTGTGTTTTCCCCACACACAGTATTACGGTGCAGAAGGACATCTTTAACCCTTTCACTACCACACTACCAAAGGATAACCCTTTCACCGTGGCAATGCAGAAGGTTAACCCTTTCACTGCCACACGACAAACAGTTAACCATTTCACTACCACACTGCATACTGTTAACCCTTTCCTTCTGTTGTGTTAGTGAAAGGGTTAACCTTCTGTAGTGTGGTAGTGAAAGGGTTAAATTGAGTTGTTAAGGGACGTGTGCGTATCCTTTATCAGGGAATAACTCACTCAAACGTGGAAAAAAGCATTAGGAAATCACTAACATGGTTGGTTATTTATCTAGAGGCAGATACTGTGATGCAATCAATGCAAGTATAAAGTCCTTCTGAAATATTGCGATATTTATCTCCCCACATACCGCCCGCCGCAGCCCAAGACATATTTCATTTTCCCACTCTGCGTGAATTTGCCATGCTGAACTATGCAACTCTGACATTCCTGGCCTTCTCTGGTACTGAGACTGAGAAGAGAAGAAGAGGAGAGGAGGAGGAGGAGGAGGAGGAGGAGGAGGAGAGGAGAAGAATTCTCTGTCTGACTGCCATACTTGGAAGACGAGGCTCTTGGCGCTTCAAGGAGGACTATAAACAGTGTGAGCATGTCTGCATATCTGTGTGTCTGTGCCACGCACCCTGGTACAAAAGGGTTAACCCTTTCACTGCGACAATACAGAATGTTAACCATTTCACTGCCACACTACCAAAGGGTTAACCCTTTCACTGCGACAATACAGAAGGTTAACCCTTTCACTACCACACTACCAACGGGTTAACCCTTTCATTGCGACAATACAGAAGGTTAATCATTTCACTGCCACACGACAAAGCCACACTACAGAAGGTTAACCAGTTCACTGCCACACTACCAAAGGGTTAACCCTTTCCACACTACCAAAGGGTTAACCCTTTCACTGTGACAATACAGAAGGCTAATCCTTTCACTGCCACATTACCAAAGGGTCAACCCTTTCACTGTGACAATACATACGGTTAACCCTTTCACTACCAAAGGGTTAACCCTTTCACTGTGACAATACATAAGGATAACCCTTTCACTACCACACAACAAAGGGTTAACCCTTTCACTGCGACAATACAGAAGGTTAACCCTTTCACTACCACGTGACCAAAGGGTTAACCCTTTCACTGCGACAATACAGAAGGTTAACCCTTTCACTGCCACACGACAAAGGATTAAAAGTAGCCGCGGTTTTCTCCAAATGCGTAATTTGTCCTAATGAATCAGGGAAACAACTGCCAGGGAGATAGCCGCCATGTCCTTCTATAGCCTTGGTGAGCTGCTGCTTCCTCCGGGCAAGACGTCGTCCTTCACCCCTCTCTCTCCGACGCCTTCAAGGCTCTCTAATCTGTCTAGCATCTACTGGAAGGGCTTTTCATCACAAATGTTAAAGTCCTTACTCACCACTGTACTTTGTATTCTCGGGTGGGATGGTCTGCCCTGTCCACCCGCAGACTCAACCATTGGCATATCCTTATTTATAAGGCTATCCTTGGACTGCTGCCAACTTACCTACAGATGTACATTCTCCAAAAAACGTATGGGCAGTTATGGTCTTCGTTCCCAGGGCTTATTTTGACTAACTGTACCTCGGGTCCGTACTGAACTGGGAAAAAGGGCGTTCAGATATGCAGCTCCCTCCACCTAGAATCAGCTACAAAACCACCTCAATTAGCATGAGCTGGTCTCACTGGTTGCTTTTAAAACACTTCTAAGTTATATGGAATCCAGCACATCTGGCTGCAGATGTTATGGATGACTATGAATGGTTCGGTGAATTGTCCTTGTTTTTGTTTTAATTGCTATATGTTTGTCTTTTAAATAGTTTTCATCTGTAAATGTGAAATTGTAACTGTGCTGCTGCCTATCTTGGCCAGGACGCTCATGTAAAAGAGATTTTTTTATCTCAATGATACTTTTTCCTGGTTAAATAAAGGTTAAATAAAATAAAAAATAAAAAAGGGATTCTATTTAGACGGAAACGAGACAGAGAATACGCCGCTCTACCTCCCGAGGCCACTGTCGGCCCAAACAAATTTCACATGCAACAATAGAATAAAAAACAATCATATATTTAGCATTTCTATATCTATTCATGGGATATCTGAGATATATTCCATCCTTTGTGGCAGTAACTAAATAGTAGGGCTGACCCCGATTAGTCAAATAGTCGTTTAATCGATCGAAAGGAGCCGTAGTCGACTGCCAACCTCTTAGTAAAAAAAAATAATAATAATAAATAAAAACAAAGATTATAATGTTTTTTTTTTTTTATCATTCCTTCCAAAAGCAAAGAGGCCTAGAAGCGTGGCTATCGCTAATGGCGCGCATACCAGAGGCTAACTGCCTAAGAAAATGGGCACAGAGGCACTGAAAGAGGATTTCACCCGTCTAATGAACACACTAGACAAATATCAAGATTTATTACATGGCGTTTTAACATTCGCCGAAATGCTTGATTGTCAATAGCCCCCGACAGCGGTGAATTATTTTTCGATAACCACCGGTGATTATTGTTTTTCGCAGCTGGAGTAATCAAGCCCCACTGACACACACTGTTTCAGTGCAATCAGACACACCTGCCGGGCTGCCCGCGATAATAATCACTTTATTTGGGCTGACAGAGCCACAGAACAACTGCGTCTGCATTTGATCTCGTCTTGTCGATTTTGTAAAATGAATTAGGTATATTGTTAGTAAGTTAGCCATGTAATAAGCGGGATAATGTATAGCTATACTCGGTCATCATCGCAAAATAATTGACCTTCACTGACGTTTAAAACACCTCACCGAGGCGCCTCTGTATTTTAAACTCTGTGTCGGTCAATTATTTTGCGACAATGACCTCGTAGCTATACATTATCCCTTACGTAACCATCAGTGGACCAATTGCATGCTTTCGCAGAGGACGAGAAGCCTTCAGCCGACTTCTTCAGACATTAAAAAATATTATTATTATTTTCTCTTTTTTTCTGCATTTTTGCACTACCAATCCACTATCTGCCAATTTTGGCCAATCAAAGTCGACTATAAAAAATCCGTAGTCTGGGACAGGCATACTAAATAGTGTAGAATGTTAGCTATTTGACTCCATGAGGAGGTATGCAGGTGGGATCGGCAGGGAGAGAGGCATAAAGTGTTTCTGTAACCAACAGCAGATGTTTCTGAACAAACAGTGACGTACAGGTCATGTATGCAGGAGCACACATAATGTATATAAGCATGTGTGAAGAAGAATGAGCACAAACATATACACAGAGGCACACACACACACACACACACACACACACACATATATACACAGATGCACACACACACACACACACACACACACACATATACACAGAGGCACACACACACACACACACACACACACACACACACACACACACACACACACATATATACACAGATGCACACACACACACACACACACACATATACACACAGAGGCACACACATACATACATACATACATACATACACACACACACACATATAAACAGAGGCACACACACACATATACACAGAGGCACACACACGCACACACACATATACACAGAGGTAAAGACACACACACACACACATATACACACACGCGCACACACACACACACATATACACAGAGGCACACACACACACACACACACAAACATATACACAGAGGCACACACACACACACACACATATATACACAGATGCACACACACACACACACACACACACACATACACACAGAGGCACACACATACATACACACACACACACACACATATAAACAGAGGCACACACACGCACATACACCAGTGGCGTCGTTAGCCCTGGGCTTCCGGGGCTTTAGCCCCGGATGTTTTTCTCCTAGCCCCGGACCTTAAAAAAAAAATTGAAAAAAATGTTTACATTTTTTTTTTTTTTTTTTTTAAGATGTCAGCATCCCCATTGTCTGTGCTGAATGTTTGATAGTGTTTGGTATTTTTTTTTGGTTTTAAGTACTTTTAATCCATTTTTCATTCACCGATTTGTGGACTTTTTTTTGTATCCTGAAAGGCGCCTTATAAATCAAATGCATTATTATTATTATTATTATTATTATTATTATTATTATTATTATTATTATTATTATTATTATTATTATTATTATTATTATTATTATTATTATTATTATTATTATTATTATTATTATTATTATTATTATCATCCAGGAGGGAAAAGACACTTTGGATAGTAGGGACTGCATCTCTGCCTGTCCTGACCGCCTGTAGCTGTTCCGCAACCGTTCCTACTTCCGGGGTAGGCCTGATTGGCCCCGACAGGCACGTGACCCGCCGCGGCCACGCTCCGCGGCAGCCCCAGGAGCAAGCGCGCTACTGCTGGAGTTCGCTTCGCCTTTCACATCGCTGCCATTGGCGAAAGCAGACAAATTAATGACTAATTCGGTCAGAAATAGTAAGTAACTAATAACGTTAGTAAGCACTGCTTATATGCTTATTATGTCTGCGGGGTACAGTAAACGTTTCTCCCGGTACATTCTGAAGAGCACACCGCTGTATGTTGGAGAACCAGCGGTACATTCTGAAGAGCACACCGCTGTATGTTGGAGAACCAGCGGTCTTCCTCACTCGAGTGAGACTAAAGCCGTGCACAGCTCAGCCCTGTGAGACGCTTATGTCTGCGGGGTACAGTAAACGTTTCTCCCGGTACATTCTGAAGAGCACACCGCTGTATGTTGGAGAACCAGCGGTCTTCCTCACTCGAGTGAGACTAAAGCCGTGCACTGCACAGTCTCTAACAGTGTAACAGTAAGAAGCATTTTGGATAAAAGTATTCTGTACTTCTGTATGACAAAAATGTATGCCTTTCAAATGTTAAATGATTAAATGATACACAGCGAAATCTACGCTCTCGCCTCTCATCCTGCTTTCGCCAACGGCATCGATGTGAAAGGCGAAGCGAACTCCAGCAGTAGCGCGCTTGCTCCTGGGGCTGCCGCGGGGCGTGGCCGCGGCGGGTCACGTGCCTGTCGGGGTCAATCAGGCCTACCCCGGAAGTAGGAACGGTTGCGGAACAGCTACAGGCGTCCTGACCAGGAAACACTTTGCAACTGTGATCTCCTCTGGCAATAGTTGGATATTGTAATGTGTGGCAAGGGGTTGCAGCAATTCCACTGAGAGAAACTGGTCTGAGGCTGGATAACATGCCTGTGTATGTCTCTCATAAGTTGTTATCCAACTCATGAGAACCTGCTCTCAAGCTCTGGATAGAACAGTCTCTGTCTCAGCTGATCTCCTGAGCTGAAGTCTGAGCTTGTGCAACAAGATGCCATTACATATGGCCTTTGTCCTGTCATACATGTCCACTGCCATCTCTGAGGTGCGATAACCTTTGAGTGTGTCCTGCACTGTGCTTTTAAATAGTACAGATAGGTATTGAAGATGTGCACTTTAACGCAGCAGCACCTGGAGCCATCCATACCCATGTCCAGTGTCCACTGACAAAGACATGCTCATGATACTGTGATAAACTATAATAAGCTTTAATCGAACCCTGGTTCATTTCCTCGGATAGTCCGGTTGGTTTGGGGTGGTGTGAAAGCTCATTCACTCTTGCAAGTGAACCCTGCATTTGAGATGTGAATGCAAAGCGGACCAAAGGCAGGAAAATACCCAAAAATCTAATTTTTTTTTACGAGACTTTTTTTTTTCGATTGCAACCTGTTCCACCCCACGGGGACGGTACCGACCCCTTTTTGACATTATTATCATATATTAATATTTTTATGAGTGATGCAATAAATTAACGTTTTTAAAATCAAACGTTTTCAAGTATTATTATCACTACTATGTCACAAATACATGTAGAATGTAAAACGTTAGGTTGGCAATAGTTTAGCAATAGGTTAAAAGTGAGATTATATCATTTTAAGTTTTTATTTTTCAGTCGCGTTTTTGACGCGGAAGCGGAAATGGAAATGTTGAACCATGGGAATTGTAGTTTTTTTGCTGCCATTTTGAAGATCGCCTCGCCAGCTATCTGCCAGTGTCGGAATTTCTCAAAACTACACTTCCTGTGGTCCGCTATGCTCGTTCAAAGTTCGGCGTTCTGAAGGAATCATATCAATAATTGTTATGATTCGCGATAATAAGCTACAAAAGGTAACGTTTTTGACAAATATTGAAACGCAGTCAGTTTCTCCACACTATTGTAATCATGTAGGAATAATTAGATCTGAAATTAGTTACAGAATGATTACACTGTGGGAGAAATAAAAAAGTACAGTCGATTACATTAAATATCTGTATATGTTATTATTAGTGCTGTCAAACGATTAAAATATTTAACTCGATTAATCGCATGATTGTCCATAGTTAACTCGCGATTAATCGCAAATTAATCGCATTTTTTTTTTTTTTTTACCTTAAACAGATCTTTTTCAAGTTCCAAGTTTTAATACTCTTATCAACATGCGAGTCAACAAATGCTTGCTTTGTGCAGCCATTTAACACAAAAGGATGACCCTCATGCATTGCAAATTTGCATCAAATTCAAAACAGAGTGATGCACAAAATAACTTAAAAGAAAATAATAATTTAAAACAATGAATAAAGTGTGCATGAAATAATAGGGGAAAGAAAACGTTAGGAACTTGTTACACAATCACACACCCCCCTCTCTCCCTCACACACACACTCTCCCAGCTCTTTTTCTCTTTTGCCCCTTCCTCATCTCTCTCACCCCCCTCTCTCTCTATATCTCACACACACACACACACACACACACACTCACACACACACACACACACACACACACACACACACACACACACACACACACACACACACACACACACACACACTTCAGAAACAAACATAGTATCAATGAGAGCATCAATAATACACCTGAGTGAAGTCTAGTAAAAAAAAAAAAAAAAAAAAATTTTTTTTAGTTAATCTTGAGTTAAAAAAAAATTGTGGCATTAATATAATCGGGAGTTAACGCGATATTAACGCGATATATTTGACAGCCTTAGTTATTATGTATGCCTGGTGATACTATATCCAAATTGAACTCGGCCATTTGAAAGATACTATATGTATATATATATAAATGTGCGAATTGGCTATAATAAGGTAATGTATAAGCATATATTCTATATTCTATAATAATATTTCAAATTGCATTGGTCCGGATGGGAGAATTCAGTACTGTATATACAAAACCTTCAATTTTATCATCTTCCCTTTATTAATTTCCTTAGATCTTTTGTACACATGATCTCAAGAGGGTACTGAATTAGCTCAGTTGCAGTTTTTTAAGTTTGGTCATTATTATCATGGTTTTATTCACTGTCAAAGATGAAAAGAAAAATCATAATTCATATTTTCCTTTGTTTCATCAGAATTTAAGCAAGCCTAGTAATAGACACAATATTTCTGACACTGAGAATACATTCATTGAGGTCCATAGATGTTCCTAGATACCAAGAATATGCAAATAGCCCTTGTAGAAGTGGAGCAATATTCCATTTACCTAGGTATACATTTTATGCAGATTTTCACCTGGGGTGGAACAGGTTAAGCATGATTTTTAAAACGGGGCCCGGTGTTTCAAAACACACAATTAGCACAACCACACACACAATTATCAGAACACCTCAGATCCTTTGCTAAATTAAACACTTGTCAAAACCATACACTAATTTAAAAAACTACATTTTGTTACCATATGAAACACACGTTTTATATGACTTAATTCTGTTTGAACCAGTTACTCACACTGCTGTGCTTAACCTAAAACACATTTAGCAATTCTACTTCTCAGTGATTAGAGTACTGTAAGTGAAGTACGCAGAGAATGTGCAAATATACAATAAATTCACCAAACACTACACAAGACCAATGCTGTGTGTAGACTGATGAAAATATAATTTATTTATCTACATATACCCAAATCAATGATGCAGACTGCTGAAAAAAATAAATTTTCTCTCCATATACCCAAATCAATGATGCAGACTGATGAAAATATAAATGTTCTCTCCATATAACCAAATCAGTCAACATTTCAACATGGAGAATCACAACAAAACATGTCCCAGTTGTCATGCTACTATGTGCATAACACTGTAAGCTCAGCAAATATCAGACAAACATAAAATACTGTATCCAGTAGGCCTACAGGTTAAAATTACAGTAAAACAAAAACAATTTTGAATTTTTTTTAAATAGAGTACAGAAAATACTAGACATTATCTCTTTGCCTAGCTGGATCTGGCAAGATAATTTTTTGCTCTGTGTGTATTGTTTTGCAAAAAGTGTGAGGCTGACATTGTGCTTATAGGGGTGCAAATCTGGGCCTATGTTTTGCTCCTTGAGGGTAAGGTTTTGATAATTGTGTAATACTTTTGATTTGAGTGTTTATGCAATTGAAGAAAACTGTAAAGACTAGAGATGAACTGTTTATTTCTTTTGTACATAGGCTGTGCATATGTTTGTTTGTTTGTTTGTTTATTTGCTTATGTGTATGATTCTTAACTGTTTTTATTTTGTTATTGGTGTATATGTGTGTATGTATGTACAGTATATGTATATATATGTGTATATATGTATATTTGTACTCCTGTTGGGGCCTCTTGGACCAGATCAATGTTTTATCTGGCTAAATAAAGGTTAAATAAATAAATAAGAAACTGATGATTTGGTCCTGTTAACTTTGAATTTTCTATGGGGACTGCCCAGATCCCTCTCATGGACATGGACCTCACTTTGAGAACCTCTAATGATTCTAGTTATTCAGTATTCATCTCTAATTACTCTAAAATTGCGTATTTCAGTGTTTTAAAAAAAAACAAAAAAAGGGGGGGGGGACCCCCTCCACCCCCCTGGGCTGAAGCCCCCAATGTTTTCTAACCCTAAAAACGCACCTGACATACACGTATACACAGAGGTACAGACACACACACACACACATATACACACACACGCACACACACACACACATATATACACAGAGGCACACACACACACACACACAAACATATACACAGAGGCACACACACATATATATACACAGAGGTGCGCACACACACATATATACACAGAGGCACACACGCACACACACGCACACCTATACACAGTAGGGCTGTCCCCGACTAAGGATTTGGATAGTCGACTATGATTGGCCGAAATTAGCCGATAGTCGACTATTAGTCGACTATTAAAAAAATATATATTGATTTTTTTTTTTTTTTTTTTGTATCATTCCATTTGGGCTGTGGGGGTGCTTAATGTCTGAAGGAGTCGACTGAAGGCTTCTTGTCCTCTGCAAAATCATGCAATTGGTCCACTGATGGATACATCTTGATATTTGTCTACAGTGTGTTCATTAGATGGGTGAAATCCTCTTTCAGTGCCTCTGTGCCTGTTTTCTTAGGCAGTTAGCCTCTGGTATGCGTGCCATTAGCGTTAGCCACGCTTCTAGGCCTATTTTCTTTTGAAAAGAATGATAAAAAATAATAATAATAATAATAATTTTTAATTATAATATATATATATTTTGTATTCGACTAAGAGGTTGGCAGTCGACTACGGCTCCTTTCGATCGATTAGTCAACTATTCGACTAATAGGGGTCAGCCCTAATACACAGAGGCACACACATCCATACACACACACACATATACACAAGGGCACACATACACACACACATATACACAGAGGCACGCACTCACACATACACACATATACACAGAGGCACACACACACACACAGACACAGAGGCAAACACACACACAGGCGCACACACAGAATTATACGCACACATGCACACACGCACAAATGGAAATAATCCATAATAATGGATAATCCCTGAAAGCACAGAGGTAAAACGAGTTATTGTCAAAATATCTATGGTCTGTGCGTTATTGCTCACGATTCTCTCAAAATATGGAAAGTAATATTGAAGCGCGAACAGAGGAATCGCCTCGAACACGCAGGCAAGGTTTCATAAACACTCGAGCCACAGTCGCCACTCTGTTCACCTACTGTATATTATTTATGACCAAGCATGACCACAGTAACTCTGCCTGTCATCAACGACAGGACCGCGTGTAGCTTTATGCCAAGCAAGCAGTGCAAAAATTTACCGTAGTGGCATGCAGTAATGCGCCTTTCATTTTCGCGGAAATAGGCTGTCTATTGCCATTCTCTTTGACAAACTCTAACCTTAACCAGCTCCTTAACAACGCCTAAACTTAACCGTTCTAACCTTAACCAACTCCGAAACAATGCCTAACCCTAACCTTAACCATAGAAATTATATTGCCATTCTCTTTGACAAACTCTAACCTTAACCAGCTCCTTAACAGCGCCTAAACTTAACCGTTCTAACCTTAACCAACTCCGAAACAATGCCTAACCTTAATCGGCGAAAGAATACACGTTAAAAAAAAATCACGTTAAAAAATATTTTCGATGGGATTCAAACTCGCCAGCAAACAAGCCATAGGATCCACAGCCATGTGTCCTTGCCAATTGAGCTATTTGTTGGATACTGAATAAGGGGCGGTGACTTATATATATTGAGCTCCGCTCGTGTCGCATGCGCGGGCACCTCGCGCGAGCACGCCGGCGCACGCACGCACCTGAGCGAGCACGCCACCGCCGGTGCACGCACGGTAGCATTTGTCTGAAAAGAAGGGCGCTTTACCGCACTAGCGTGCGGTGACGAATGCGGAAGCATTTTTGCACTGCTTGCTTGGCATTAACGTACAGGCGACAGGACCAGTGGGCGGATGTGGTCCCCAAGTTAAGAAAACAGCATTATCCCTTTCACTACCACACTACAAACCGTCTGTAGTGTGGTAGTGAAATGTTAACCTTCTGTAGTGTGGTAGTGAAAGGTTAACCTTCTGTAGTGTGGTAGTGAAATGGTTAACCGTTTGTAGTGTGGTAGTGAACTGGTTAACATTCTGTAGTGTGGTAGTGAAAGGCTAACCTTCTGTAGTGTGGTAGTGAAAGGGTTAACCTTCTGTAGTGTGGTAGTGAAGGGGTTAACCTTCTGTATTGTCACAGTGAAAGGGTTAACCCTTTGGTAGTGTGGTAGTGAAAGGTTAACCTTCTGTAGTGTGGTAGTGAAAGGGTTGACCTTCTGTAGTGTGGTAGTGAAGGGGTTAACCTTCTGTAGTGTGGTAGTGAAGGGGTTAACATTCTGTATTGTCACAGTGAAAGGGTTGACCCTTTGGTAGTGTGGTAGTAAAAGGGTTATCCTTCTGTATTGTCACAGTGAAAGGGTTAACCCGTTGGTAGTGTGGTAGTGAAAGGGTTAACCTGCTGTATTGTCACAGTGAAAGGGTTAACCCTTTGGTAGTGTGGCAGTGAAAGGGTTAACCGTATGTGCTGTCACAGTGAAAGGGTTAACCCTTTGGTAGTGTGGTAGTGAAAGGGTTAACCTTCTGTACTGTCGCAGTGAAAGGGTTAACCCTTTGGCAGTGTGGTAGTGAAAGGGTTAACCTTCTGTACTGTCACAGTGAAAGGGTTAACCCTTTGGCAGTGTGGTAGTGAAAGGGTTAACCTTATGTACTGTCACAGTGAAAGGGTTAACCCTTTGGCAGTGTGGTAGTGAAAGGGTTAACCGTATGTACTGTCACAGTGAAAGGGTTAACCCTTTGGCAGTGTGGTAGTGAAAGGGTTATATAAAACCATCAACCACCACCACAGGATCTAATAGTCAAGTCAAGTCAAGTCAAGTCAAGAGTTTTAATTGTCACGGCATACAGGTATACAATGAAATGCGGCTGGTCTTGCCCGCGACGATGTGCAATACAGTGGTACAACATATAATAGAATCCAATAAAATACAGTGGTACAACATATTAATAGAATCCAATAAAACAGTGCAATAAACAGGTACATGGTGTGCCATCTCGGTATCTGTACATTAGTATTTACAGAGCATATAGGACATGCTAGGTAGCTTTAGTAGTGCAATACACTGTTCCTGATGCTATACTACTTTAAGTGGCCTTTCCTCTGGCCATAAGTGTGCGTGTGTGCGGCATGATAATAATAATTATAATAATAATAAATAATAATAGATTGAATTTGTAATGCACTTTTTGTTCGCTGGGATCCCAAAGTGCTACACTACAGGGTTAAAAGATAATTAAAAAAATTAAATAGTTATTAGTAAAACAAATAAAATACAGAATAAAAATAAGATAAAAAAATAGAACATAGTTAATTAAAAACATAGTATAAAAAAAAGTATAATAATAATAATAATAATAATAATAATAATAATAATAATAATAATAATAATAATAATAATAATAATAATAATAATAATAATAATAATAATAATAATAATAATAATAATAATAATAATAATAATAATAATAATAATAATAATAATAATAATAATAATAATAATAATAATAATAATAATAATAATAAAAATTTTAAAAAAGTAATAAATAAAAAAAGAATCACGCAAAGCAAGTCGTACACTTAGCATCACAGCGGGAAGAGAGATCTACTGGACGTCGAGGCCCCCGCTGCACTGGGTCTCCACGTTTAAGGACCATATGGCGAGCCGTGGACAGCGAGACCAACACGGCCCTGATCCAGAGGCTGAGAGGCCGTCCAACATGTCCGCAACGCGGAGCGGAGAGCAGGACGTCTGGGCCGCGGGGGCCGCCACCGTGTGGAGCACCGGCCAAGTCAACAACAGCACAACCCAGGAATTCTCGCACGCCACATTAACAGACTCTATTCCCTTAAGAGAAAAATGGGAAAATTGTTTTAGAGGAATTCTCAGGCCTGCAGGGTCTGACGAGGATTTATGTGTGTGTGTGTGTGTGTGTGTGTGTGTGTGTGTGTGTGTGTGTGTGTGTGTGTGTGTGTGTGTGTGTGTGTGTGTGTGTGTGTGTGTGTGTGTGTGTGTGTGTGTGTGCGTGTGTGTGTGTGTGTGTGTGCGTGCATGCGTGCATGCGTGTGTGTGTGTGTGTGTGTGTGTGTGTGTGTGTGCGTGTGTGCGTGCGTGCGTGTGTCAATGCAGGAACTCTGGTCCTGACTGATTCCTGTGTGTTCTCCAGATGCCAGGGGGAATCAAGCTGGTACTGAGAGAGAGGCTGTGTGCCAGAGAGCGCTGACTTAAACTACACGCTCACTCGACACACGAGGAAGAAACTACACACTCACTCAACACACGTGGAAGAAACTACACACTCACTCGACACACGAGGAAGAAACTACACACTCACTCGACACACGAGGAAGAAACTACACACTCACTCGACACACGAGGAAGAAACTACACACTCACTCAACACACGAGGAAGAAACAGGCCAATGGAGGTGGGAGGTGTGGGAGAAAGGCTAGAAAAGGAGATAGAGAGAGGGGGGGGGGGGGGGTTGAGGGAGGGAGGGAGGGAGTTTGGAGTCTGTGCCAAAAAGTGTCTGATAAAAAAAACGTTCTGTTGAAAAGAAACTCAGCTCATTATTCTTTGGGTTTCTCTTTGCGTGACGACGGCACGAGACAAAAAGCTTCTGTTGTCGCCACCGTCACTGAAACACTTTGTCTAATAAATGACCAATCACAGAGCAGCCTCCAGGCATGTGGTGACGTGGCCCATCGCTGTCTCTGATAGATCCTCCCTGAATCACAGAGGTCACCGACCTCTCCTTAATAGGGCAGCCTATGGGGGGGGGGGGGGGGGCATTCCTGATGTGTCACATGACCTCTCACCTCTGGCCGGGTCATTAGAGGGGGATTTAGAGATTTCAAACGAGCTGTCCGGTATAAGGGTCATCAAGCGGACTCTCTCTCTCAGTGTGTGTATGTAGGTGTGTGTGTGTGTGTGTGTGTGTGTGTGTGTGTGTGTGTGTGTGTGTGTGTGTGTGTGTGTGTGTGTGTGTGTGTGTGTGTGTGTGTGTGTGTGTGTGAGAGAGAGAGAGAGAGAGAGAGAGAGAGAGAGAGAGAGAGAGAGAGGAGAGAGAGAGAGAGAGAGAGAGAGAGAGAGAGAGAGAGAGAGAGAGAGAGAGAGAGTACATGATTTTTTCAGAAAGTTTGTCAGGGTCAAAGGTTAACTAGTTGAGAAATGACAAATGAAGGTAGGCTATTGCTAATCCACAGGCCCTGAAGGGGGCTTTCCTGCTTGAACACAGACACACACACAGAGCTACACATGCACACATGTACACACACACACACACACACACACACACACATATCTGCCAACAGCGCTGTCAGGAGTGCAGAGTGCAGACTGCTCCGCGAGCCACACATATTGGGCGTGTCTGCGCTGGTATTCCATCTGCGCAACGTCGTTAGTGGATAGCTCCCAAAGATGGAGCAGAATCCGCGTGCAAACCCTGCGCAGGTGATTGATTGATTGAAATTTGTATTAACAGATTGGACCTAAAATTGTGTATACATAACTCAACATAACTCTGTACTAACACAACACGAGGTAGGAACCAGGCTGAGGTATGAAACTAAGGTTGTACCTCAAAGTTCAATATTCAAAGTGCAAAACATTTACTGACTTTAACTAAAACTATTTTAAATGCTCATACGCCGCCGCCGTAGAGTCTGACTCTGAGCGAGTGCTGCTGCTATACTACCAGGTTCCGCGATTCCACATTGTTCTTGTTGTGAGGAGTCTGATGACGTATGTTTTTGTGCGACAGCCAGGGGTGACAGGCAGCTGAGCGTACCCGTCACAGGCAGCTGGCGGTTGCCAGATTGGGTGGTTTTCCGCATTATTTTTAAGCCTGTTTACGGTGTGTTTTAACTGGGTTTTCGGCTGAAAGGCATATGAAATCTGGCACACTTTTGAACGCCGTTATAATACAGTGCTGAGAATGAACGCACTTTTGAACGCCGTTATACAGTGCTGAGAATGAGCGCATTCTCAATTACGTTCATCTAGCGGAAATACAGTACGTTCAGTTCACGTTCGCCCAAAATACGAACGCGTTCATGAACGATCGTTCATTGAACGCGTTCAGGTGCATCACTGTACATGACATACAGATATACATACAGTACTGTTACATTTGTGACATACAAGATATGCAAATATACAGTACTGTTAGACACTCTCGGTGTCTAACGCAGTGTGTCTCTCCGAGCAGAGATCGTTGGCTTGAGGGACGGGGGTCTTTGGGTTGTGTGTGTGAGCTCTGTTACAGTAGCATGCCCACACATTGCTTCTTCTGGGAGGGCGGCCATTGTTTAATGCCGTAACAAGAAAACATTCCTCAACAATCCCACAGGAACACAACTCGGTCCAAGTACAGATAGACATACACACACACACACACACACACACACACACACACACACAATTCATCATAAACACACACACACACACACACACACACACACACAATTCATCATAAACACACACACACACACACACAATCTCTTTCTTTCTCTGTCTCTCTTTTTCTATGTCTGAAAAGAAATAAACTAAAGACACATTTGTGCTACAATACTGGTGTTACGCATGACGCAAGGAGGCATATTATTCACTCCTCCTGTCCACGTGTCTGTATGGGCATCTGTCCGCACCTGCCATGATTACTACAGTTCCCATCCGATTTGGCTGAAACTTTGTACCGAATTCTTTAATATTTCTCAAATCAAGTATTTTTACTTGAATTAATTTCCACCATTGTCCACTGAAATCTATATTGAGAGTAAACGTAAAACGCATGAGGGCGCCGCTACTACTGCCAAACATCAAAAGTATTGTGATAATATCACATTTTGATCATGTTGCCTCGCCCTAAGTTGGGATATGTGCCTAGAGGGTGGGAGAAAAAAGAGGACATAGGCAGCTACATCACAACTATTTCCACTAAAGGTAAAATGTGATACTAACAGAATGATGATTGTGCTCCTTATGTTGGCTAACAAATGACATATTTAGGCCAAGAAGACAGGGGGGGGGGGGGGATTATAGTGAGTGAGTGACTGGGTGATTGAGTGTGTGAGAGAATAGAGACAGAGACAGAAAGACTAGAGAACAAAAATAACAATAACTCGCAGCTTGTTTTCTCTGCCACTTTGGTCAATGTTTAGCTATCGCAGGGTCGAGTGAGGCTGGATGCCTTTGCCTCTCTCTCTCTCTCTCTCTCTCCCACTCTCCGGTCTCTCCGTGAAGGCAGAGCCCTCTGCCACAGGATGTGGGGTTTAAGGGAGAAGGAAGTCCTTCTTTCTTTAAGTAGGAAGGCCCTTTCCTCTGCCTTTTATGCTCACAAAGGCAAGAAGGGGCTGGGCCTCGCCTCTCTCTCTCTCTCTCTCTCTCTCTCTCTCTCTCTCTCTCTCTCTCTCTCTCTCTCTCTCTCTCTCTTCCGGGAATGTGAGAACAGGGTCCACAGAATGACCTCCATGACACGAGATGGACGAGGACACAAATACATCACAATAGCCCCTAACCTAGGAGCACTCCATCACACAAATACAGCTCACTCATTTTATCCCAAAACTATAAACCACCTTGTACAAATCCATTATGATTAGGGACATAATAATAATAGCACATTTCTCGAGTGTTCCTTTAACCCTTTCACTAACACACTACCAAAGGGTTAACCCTTTCACTCAGGGTGCGATCCACGAGGGGAGCCCGGTGAGCTATAGCTCCCCTAGATCAGACATCAGCTCCCCTGGGGGTCTCTAAAGCTCCCCTGGGAGCTGTATCATCATCGTGTATAATAATAAACGTATGCTATTTTGGATGTATGATTAATGATTTGCGTGTAGTGGCTACTTACTGGGACATAATTCACGGCATTCTAGCCTTTTGTGGTGTTTACTACATCTCCCATGACCCTTAGCGGGGGATGACGTAGTTAAAGAGAGACAGTGAAAGTTGAATGGGTGTTGTTTGTGCGACAGTAGAGTGCGTAATAAACTAGCGTTTTTGCATCGGAACACGACTCCGTCTACGCTATCATTACTGCATTCCTAAATTTGTGACCCTTGGACGTATTTCGGAGATTATATCGAACATGTCAACTGAACAACAGAACGCAGATCGCAGAACTTTGAACGCAGTTTCACTCAAGCTGCGCAGAGTGCAGAACGCAAGTTTTTTTCCGCTGAGAGGCGCGCCGCGCCCCCCCCCCCCCCCCCCCCCCCGACGGGGCTCACCCAAAGATGATGCTATGGATCGCACACTTTCACTGCGACAATACAGATGGTTAACCCTTTCACTGCCACACTATCAAAGTGTTAACCCTTTCACTACGACAAAACAGAAGGTTAACCCTTTCACTACCACACTACAGGAGGTTAACCCCTTCACTACCACACTACAGACGGTTAACATTTCACTACCACACTACAGAAGGTTAACCCTTTCACTACCACACTACAGGAGGTTAACTCTTTCACTACCACACTACAGACGGTTAACCTTTCACTACCACACTACAGAAGGTTAACCCTTTCACTACCACACTACAGATGGTTAACCGTCTGTAGTGTGGTAGTGAAAGTTAACCTTCTGTAGTGTGGTAGTGAAAGGGTTAATATCGTGAAACTAAGGAAAAACTCTTTCCTCACTGTGTGATGGGCAGTATATCATGACATCATCTTACATATTGCAAAATCGTATCCAACTGTGTGGTCATGTAGACCGTGAATAAAAAATCTGTACCTCAAATAATGACCTCAGATCAATGTGTGATGTCTGTCAACAAAATAGCTAAATATCACAATATCATTGGGCTGGCCTTCGAATTTCTTTTGGAATTCGAAGCTTCGGGGGCCGAGATTCGATTTTTATTCAAAGCTTCGAGATAAAAAAAAAAAGGAATAATACATTTTCATTTTTTTTTTTTTTTTTTTAATTGTACAGCACTTTGTTCAACTTCGTCAGTGCTGTAAAGTGTAAACCTTTTAAAATCTTAGACAAACGAAACACTTTGCTTTCATGAAATATTGTAAGCCGTCATTTGAGGCTTTATAAAAGCAGCACAATGAACACAAATCTGTCAGTGCCGAGTCCGACCTCAGCTTAAATAACAAACAGCATTGCTTGTTGTAATTAACAAAAAGGTAGAGTTGATTTTGCAAAAAAAATATTAAAATAAAAGTACATATTTCTTTTTTATATATTCGAATTAAATTTTCATATTCGAATCCCATGCCCATCGAACGAAGCTTTGAAGCTTCGAAGTATTTAAGACAGCCCTGATATGATCAGATAGACAACCATATTGAATTATCGTACTACAGTCCCTACCCTAACCCTATAGCCGCAATCAGCGTTCCAGCTTGCACATGCATATCTGATAGATGTCTGATAGATAGACATCAACATTCCCACCCGGTCCCTCAAGTCTGCCTCCTCCATTAACCTGACTGTCCCCCCAGCCCGTCTGTCCACCATGGGGTCAAGAGCCTTCAGCTGCTCTGCCCCCGCCTCTGGAACTCCCTCCCCCCCGACATCAGGAACATTGACTCCATCATCCCATTTAAAACCCACCTCAAAACCCACCTGTTTAGGCAGGCGTATGTCTGATTTAATTTTTTGACCTTGAGTGCCTTGAAAGGCGCCTTATAAATAAAATGCATTATTATTATTATTATTATTATTATTATTATTATTATTATTATTATTATTATTATTATTATTATTATTATTATTATTATTATTATTATTATTATTATTATTATTATTATTATTATTATAAGATAAGATAAGACAAGACAAGAGATGATAAGATGCGATAAAATTGTTTTTTACAAAAAATAATTTTAAAAGGGAAGAAATACACAAAATGTTTTTTTTTTACATATAAACAAGCCAACTTGTAAGGAATATTGGTATGGGTATGTGAATATATGGATACATGTAGCCTATACAAGTACTGTATACATATCTCTACAGGTATAAACAGGGGAGGAAACTAACTTTTTGGCTTACCAGCCAACTGGCGAGTATCTGATTTTTTTTACCAGCCAAACAGATTTTTACCAGACAAAAAAAATCGCTAATTGTGATAATTACTTCTTTGTATGTCAAGCAGCGTCAATGTTGTGTATGCATCTGGGTAGGCACACTGTGCCTTTAAGACAGCACGGTGGTCTTACGACAGTGCTGTGAAGTACCGTCAAGTGTTGTGGTAACGTCAGTTGGGTTGGTGTGCTGTTGTGCACAGTGCACTGGTTGAGCTAGCCCCTTTCGTGACTGCGATGTGCAAGCCAGGGGCTTTTGAGCATGAAATAAAATGTCTAACCATACGTCTTAGTCCGGTGCTTTTTTGGAAACATTATAGTCATAACAGATACACCTAGCTGGTTGCTTTGAGCACACGGGGCTAACGTTAGCTAGCAAGCAGGTATAGCTAAAACGCTAACTAGAAGCTAACCACTGTATACAGTTCCAGTAGACTAACATTACACCTCTGTGATTTAAATGTGTCCTTAGTAACTTATACTCGAGGGTTGTACTAGGGTTGGATGCAGTTCCCCGTTGGTCAGTCTGTCTGTTTTCCATCTTCTGCTGTGTTTAACGTTATCCGTTTGCGAGTGCTCCTGATGGCTAGCCTAGTACCGCGGGACTTTTATTATTATATGTCCGCGGGTTGGCCAGTACTGCGCAAAAGTTTATTAAACATTATATGTCCGCGGGTGGTCTTGTGCAGTGCTCTCGTGGCACTGTCAACTAAAGCGAACACTCAGAAGACGCGCACCGTTTGCCAGTGCAGTGATTGCAGAATGTTTTATTTTTTTGTATACTCACCAGCAGGGGAGGAAACTAACTTTTTGGCTTACCAGCCAACTGGCGGGTATCTGATTTTTTTTACCAGCCAAACGTAAAAAATACTAGCATTTGGCCAGTAAAGTGGCCTAATTTCCTCCCCTGGGTATAACGTATGGGGTGTGAGTGGCATTTCTTTTCTCAGACAGGGAGTACGTTGTTTTATCTCCCAAACAGGGTGGACAAAGTCCCCATGGGTCAAGAGGAGAGAGAGAGAGAGAGAGAGAGAGAGATAGAGAGAGAGAGAGAGAGAGAGAGAGAGAGAGAGAGAGAGAGAGAGAGAGAGAGAGAGAGAGAGGGAGAGAGACAGAGAGAGAGAGAGACAGAGAGAGAGAGAGAGAGACAGAGAGAGAGAGAGAGAGAGAGAGAGAGAGAGAGAGAGAGAGAGAGACAGAGAGAGAGTGATGAAAGACCCACGCCCATGTTTACTTTCAAGTGACGCCAAAGGTAACCATGCGAAAACATAACAGTGCTCCTGGGGAGGGGGGGTAAACAACAATCAGCACTTGTATAATTAAGGATGGAGAGTGGAATGGTATATTTGTCCTACTGTACTACAAACTCCCACCTTTCATAACACATATTTCTGTTTTTTCTTGCACGACAGAAGTGTGAAAGGAAAACTATGGAGTAACTTCGGAACGGAAAACACAACACAGACACACTGCTGTCTCAGGCTATGGTTAGACTAGTGTATTCCTGGCGTTTTTTTATACGTTTTTGACGACGTTTCATGTCCTATCTACACAGAAATGCGTTTTTTGGCGTTTTTTTGTGGATACGGCTGAAACGCAAAATTGTGTTTGCGTTTGGAGATACGCAAAAAAAACGCTTCGACAACAGCGTGTAGTCAGCACGGAGCAGTTGTTGCGAAAACGCCCATGCGCAGTAGATACCATCTGCGTGCCCTTCCTGTGTACAGTGTGTGTGTTTGGGACAGAGCTCCGTGTCCCAAATAGCTTCAGCTACCATGTGTTGTCAAGTTATTGTTATAAGGACCCCAGTCCAAGCTACAACAGTCTGCATTCCCTTAACAATTGTTTGTATTGAGCCGTATTGTATTGTACCCATATGCAATATGTTAAATAAAGTTTACATCCATTCATTCTGCTAGCATTACCGATTGCATGAGCAGCTGGCTAACGTGAGCTATCAGGATTCAGACCCTGTTAGCTCAGAGTTCCTCTTTCAACTTAAGAAGCATTAAACAAAATGGCCCAGTCATCTATTCACCTTTGTTTAATACACACAGCGTTGTCTCTAATGTTATCTAACTACTGATAGCTCGCGATATCATCAGTTTTTATGCTGGCTAAGTAGCGTGAGCTAACGTTAGCTTCTAGCCACAATGCTATAGTTATAATGGCATACTCCATTGACGTTAGCATGCAGCTAACAATGCTACAATGCTACCGATCGTTTTTTAGCCTAAACTATCCGCTCTTGGTGGTCACTTGTGTTGATGTTAGTTTTGTTTCATCAACAAATGACAGGCAGAACACACAGTGAATGTATCCGTTTTGTTTATTGCACTTTTATTAGGCTTTGCTGAAAAATTATTGCTGCATTGAGTAAAGCAAGATGGTGGCGCGGCATAGGCGCCTGCCTTATTGACATTTTCTTTTGCTGGAGCTTCCACCAGGAAGTGTATTGGCACATTCGTTCTGATTGGTTGAAATTGCCTTCATGTTTTCCACCTACTGCCACCTACTGCTTTGGCAGTGTACTACATCAGTGTGCTTGGCTGACAAAAACGAAAAAAAAACGAAAGTGTGACTCGAGGCGCATGACGTCGCGGCGATACGCGGCGATACGTATAAGAAAACAATACGAAGATGATACGAAAGGTGTAACCTCAGCCTCAGAGAGCATCTGGGATATGTGTTAGTGAAGTTGGACAAAGGAAACCGCTTCAGTCACTACATCAGCGAGTATAGATATAATTTAATAATAATAATTCATTACATTTATATAGCGCTTTTCTAGACACGCAAAGCGCTCCCCACAACGTAGGGTGGAAATTGCCTCCTTCACCACCACTGGTAGCACCCAACCTTGGGCTACACAGGCTCAATGGCTGCCATACACTGGCACCAGGCTACACATCACACTGCACAATGGCTGAACGGCTCAACAGACAGGGATTGATATCAGCCAATTAAAGGGCAGGGATGATTAGGTGGCCTTGTTAGGGATTGTATTGGTGAGGACCCAATAGCAGAACAGAACGAGGAGAGAACAGGCAGGACACAGAGGGTGGAGGTTCAAAAATAGAGCTTTACTTAAAATAGGCAACAAACAAAGGATTCTCGAAAAGGATTCTCCCCAGACTGACAGTAGGGCAGCATGTGATAGTCTACACCCTCCCCAGACCGACAGTAGGGCAGCATGTGATAGTCTACAACACCCTCCCCAGACAGACAGTAGAGCAGCATGTGGTAGTCTACACCCTCCCCAGACAGTAGGGCAGCATGTGATAGTCTACACCCTCCCCAGACAGACAGTAGAGCAGTATGTGGTAGTCTACACCCTCCCCAGACTGACGGTAGGGCAGCATGTGATAGTCTACACCCTCCCCAGACCGACAGTAGGGCAGCATGTGGTAGTCTACACCCTCCCCAGACCGACAGTAGGGCAGCATGTGGTAGTCTACACCCTCCCCAGACCGACAGTAGGGCAGCATGTGATAGTCTACACCCTCCCCAGACCGACAGTAGGGCAGCATGTGGTAGTCTACACCCTCCCCAGACCGACGGTAGGGCAGCATGTGGTAGTCTACACCCTCCCCAGACCGACGGTAGGGCAGCATGTGATAGTCTACACCCTCCCCAGACCGACAGTAGGGCAGCATGTGGTAGTCTACACCTTCCCCAGACCGACAGTAGGGCAGCATGTGGTAGTCTACACCTTCCCCAGACTGACGGTAGGGCAGCATGTGATAGTCTACACCCTCCCCAGACCGACGGTGGGGCAATGTGTGCAACGACCAGGAAGAATTGGCATAACGACTAAATTGGGGGATGGGAGAAAAAAGTAGAAAGGCAAAAGAAATAAAGCACACATGGTGTCGGCATTACACATCCTTTGTTTGGTTAAGTTGTAAAAGGCAAAGCGGGTAGAACGAGGCCCCTTTTATGGCAATACCGCGGGACCTCTGTTCGGAAAACAGGCCAGAGACTATAGGTAGCTGGCTACTGTGTGGAGATGAACTCCGTTTCCAATCCCAACACACCCAAGATCCCCGTTAAAAGATATGACCGTGTTTACTCCAGCTGTTGGCTGCCATGAAGGGGGATTATCCCCTTGTAAAAACGCCCCGATGGGAGAGGTCCATTGTGACAACACCCTGTGGGCTTCAGAGTGAAAGCTTTGGCCTCCATACAGCTACACCTAACCCTGGGGGGAGAAAGGCCTTAGGTTAAGGCCATGTTTTCCAATCAGCAACAAACAATAGTCAGAATCCGTCTTTGAAAGGGCGAGTGGGCAAATTCCAGGTATCTTTGGAATAACCTGCCTCAAAACCTCTGCTGCATTTACAGTAGATTCACCTTTTAAAATAATCTTAAATTGTTTAACACTGTAAAATATTTTGTTTTGTTTTTTTTGTTTTCTGTTTCTGTGCTTGCATGTAATTCTAGCCATCTTAATTGTTAGTTTCATTATACATTGTGTGTTGAGTACTGACTTTTAATCATTTTGTTTTGCAATAATAATTGTTTTTGTATGTTTTTTTTGTGTGGACCCCAGGAAGACTAGCTGGTTGCTATGGCACCAGCTAATGGGGATCCGTAATAAAATCAAATCAAATCATCCAGCTTCACCTAACCCTGGGGGGGAGAACGGCCTTAGAGTAAGGCCATGTTTTCCAATCAGCAACAAATAGTCACAATCCGCCTTTGAAAGAGCGAGTGGGCAAATTCCAGGTATTTGACGGAATTCCGACCCTCATCCTTCCCTGTTACATTCCCAGGCTCTTGTGAGAACGGAACACATCACTCCCTGGTTACCATACCGTCCGCTCCAGTTGATTGGCCCAGCGATAAGGTAGCTATGTAATGGACGGAGCTCTGTCTCTATTGTTTCTGCTACAGTTCCTCTGGTCTTATCCCCGGGTCCATCACCACTGCGTGGTTAAAACACTGGGGCGAAGGGGACGGGAACTCACATGCCTCTCTACCCCCCCTCCCCTTTGTTGCTTTGTTGTTTGAGATGAGGAGAGAGATAGTGGACAATGGACCACATTCTCAAACTTCGTAAGTATCTTTGCAACTATCTTGGTAAAAGGTTTGTTAGTAACACATTTCCGAAAATCCTCCTCCGGATTCCTGAACGTGTGAAACGGTCTCCGTAGGTGGTCGAAATCATCGCAGCTGGGTTCCCATGAATGAAGAACGTCACTCATTCTTAAACTGCCAAATCACACACACACACACACACACACACACACACACACACACACACACACACACACACACACACACACACACACACACACACACACCACACACCACAGGGGTCAGCTATGCATTGAAGCAGAACAATGCGGTTTATGTCTTGGACCGCTCTTCTGGCATTCGTTTAAGTGTCATCTCGTCATGTGACTCGTATTGTGTATTTGTTTTTTGGACAATACATATTGTCAGAGCAAAACATCAGGAAAAAAAAAACGAAAACAAAGAAACAACCTAAAGCGGCGCCAGTGATGGAGATGAATCAACCATCTGTTCCTTCCAGGACCAGCGGCATTAAAGGTCCAAGTCGTACAGAAGGAGCGCTCTTCTCAACCCCTGTGAATTACAGTCCAGTCCAGGAGGAGAGAGAGAGGAGAGAGAGAGAGAGAGAGAGAGAGAGAGAGAGAGAGAGAGAGAGAGAGAGAGAGAGAGAGAGAGAGAGAGAGAGAGAGAGAGAGAGAGAGAGAGAGAGAGAGAGAGCTGCTATCTCCATCAGGGCTCCTCTAAGGCACATTAGAATATATGTGCCATAACATGTCTGGTAGAACTGCTAACAGAAACCCTATCTCAGGTTTGGATGGAGGGTGACCGGCGGGTGGGCGGGTGTGTGTGTGTGTGTGTGTGTGTGTGTGTGTGTGTGTGTGTGTGTGTGTGTGTGTGTGTGTGTGTGTGTGTGTGTGTGGTGTGTGTGTGTGTGTGTGTGTGTGTGTGTGTGTGTGTGTGTGTGTGTGTGTGTGTGTGTGTGTGTGTGTGTGTGTGTGGTGTGTGTGTGTGTGTGTGGGTGTGTGTGTGTGTGTGTGTGTGAGTGTGTGAGTGTGTGTGTGTGTGTGTGTGTGTGTGTGTGTGTGCGTGCGTGCAGTGAGACGTGCAGTGAGACTCGTCCTCCTTTCATGAGAAGCTCACATGTGTAAAGAGACGATGTTTGGACACATGTGTAAAGAGACGATGTTTGGACACATGTGTAAAGAGACGATGTTTGGACACATGTGTAAAGAGACGATGTTTGGACACATGTGTAAAGAGACGATATGGACACATGTGTACAGAGACGATGTTTGGACACATGTGTACAGACGATGTTTGGACACATGTGTACAGAGACGATGTTTGGACACATGTGTAAAGAGACGATGTTTGGACACATGTGTAAAGAGACGATATAGACACATGTGTACAGAGACGATATGGACACATGTGTACGGAGACGATATGGACACATGTGTACAGAGACGATATGGACACATGTGTACGGAGACGATATGGACACATGTGTACAGAGACGATATGGACACATGTGTACAGAGACGATATGGACACATGTGTACAGAGACGATGTGGACACATGTGTACAGAGACGATATGGACACATGTGTACAGAGACGATATGGACACATGTGTACAGAGACGATATGGACACATGTGTACAGAGACGATATGGACACATGTGTACAGAGACAATATGGACACATGTGTACAGAGACGATATGGACACATGTGTACAGAGACGATATGGACACATGTGTACAGAGACGATATGGACACATGTGTACGGAGAGGATATGGACACATGTGTACGGAGACGATATGGACACATGTGTACAGAGACGCTATGGACACATGTGTACGGAGACGATGTGGACACATGTGTACAGAGACGATGTGCGGAGACGATGTGGACACATGTGTCCAAAGCATTAAGGTCAACAGCGCCGCTTGTTCTCGCCGCAAGCGTCGTCGAAACAGGTCTCCATGTGCTTTTCTCGTCTCTGCTGTATCGTGTGTCGCGTGTGGCTTCAAAGCGTGTGAGTGTGTCTCCCCTCGTGTGTGTCTCTCCCCTTGTGTGTGTCTCCCCTTGTGTGTGTGTGTCTCCCCTTGTGTGTGTGTCTCCCCTCGTGTGTGTCTCTCCCCTCATGTGTGTGTCTCTCCCCTTGTGTGTGTCTCTCCCCTCGTGTGTGTCTCTCCCCTCGTGTGTGTCTCTCCCCCTCATGTGTGTCTCTCCCCTTGTGTGTGTGTCTCCCTCGTGTGTGTGTCTCCCCTTGTGTGTGTCTTCCCTTGTGTGTGTGTGTCTTCCCTTGTGTGTGTGTGTCTTCCCTCATGTGTGTGTCTCCCCTCGTGTGTGTGTCTCCCCTCGTGTGTGTGTGTCTCCCCTCGTGTGTGTGTCTCTCCCCTCGTGTGTGTGTGTCTCCCCTTGTGTGTGTGTGTCTCCCTCATGTGTGTCTCCCCTTGTGTGTGTGTGTCTTCCCTTGTGTGTCTCTCCCCTTGTGTGTCTCCCCTCATGTGTGTGTCTCTCCCCTCGTGTGTGTTGTGTCTTCCCTTGTGTGTGTCTCTCCCTCGTGTGTGTGTCTCCCCTCGTGTGTGTGTGTCTTCCCTTGTGTGTGTCTCCCCTTGTGTGTGTCTCTCCCTCGTGGTGTCTCTCCCTCGTGTGTGTGTCTCCCTTGTGTGTGTCTTCCCTCTGTGTGTGTGTCTCCCCTCGTGTGTGTCTCTCCCCTTGTGTGTGTGTCTTCCCTTGTGTGTGTCTCTCCCCTTGTGTGTGTGTCTCCCCTCGTGTGTGTGTCTCCCCTTGTGTGTGTCTTCCCTTGTGTGTGTGTGTCTTCCCTCATGGTGTGTCTCCCCTCGTGTGTGTGTCTCCCCTCGTGTGTGTGTCTCCCCTCGTGTGTGTGTGTCTCCCCTTGTGTGTGTCTCTCCCCTCATGTGTGTGTCTCTCCCCTTGTGTGTGTGTGTCTCCCCTCGTGTGTGTGTGTCTTCCCTTGTGTGTGTCTCCCCTCGTGTGTGTCTCCCCTCATGTGTGTGTGTCTCTCCCCTCGTGTGTGTGTGTCTCCCCTCGTGTGTGTGTCTCTCCCCTCGTGTGTGTGTGTCTCTCCCCTCATGTGTGTCTCCCCTTGTGTGTGTCTCTCCCTCGTGTGTGTCTCTCCCTCGTGTGTGTCTCCCCTCGTGTGTGTGTGTCTCCCCTTGTGTGTCTCTCCCCTCGTGTGTGTGTGTCTCCCCTTGTGTGTGTCTCCCCTCGTGTGTGTGTGTCTTCCTTGTGTGTGTCTCCCCTCGTGTGTGTGTCTTCCCTTGTGTGTGTCTCCCCTCGTGTGTGTGTGTCTTCCCTTGTGTGTGTCTCCCCTCGTGTGTGTGTGTCTTCCCTTGTGTGTGTCTCCCCTCGTGTGTGTGTGTCTCCCCTCGTGTGTGTGTCTCTCCCCTCGTGTGTGTGTCTTCCCTTGTGTGTGTCTCCCCTCGTGTGTGTGTGTCTTCCCTTGTGTGTGTCTTCCCTTGTGTGTGTCTCTCCCCTCGTGTGTGTGTGTCTTCCCTTGTGTGTCTCTCCCCTTGTGTGTGTCTCTCCCCTCGTGTGTGTGTCTCCCTTGTGTGTGTCTCCCCTCGTGTGTGTCTCCCCTTGTGTGTGTGTCTTCCCTTGTGTGTGTCTCCCCTTGTGTGTGTCTCTCCCCTCGTGTGTGTCTCTCCCCTCGTGTGTGTCTCCCCTTGTGTGTGTCTTCCTCGTGTGTGTGTGTCTCCCCTCGTGTGTGTCTCTCCCCTTGTGTGTGTGTCTTCCCTTGTGTGTGTCTCTCCCCTTGTGTGTGTGTCTCCCCTCGTGTGTGTGTCTCCCCTTGTGTGTGTCTTCCCTTGTGTGTGTGTGTCTTCCCTCATGTGTGTGTCTCCCCTCGTGTGTGTGTCTCCCTCGTGTGTGTGTGTCTCCCCTCGTGTGTGTGTGTCTCCCCTTGTGTGTGTCTCTCCCCTCATGTGTGTGTCTCTCCCCTTGTGTGTGTGTGTCTCCCCTCGTGTGTGTGTGTCTTCCCTTGTGTGTGTCTCCCCTCGTGTGTGTGTCTCCCCTCATGTGTGTGTCTCTCCCTCGTGTGTGTGTGTCTCCCCTCGTGTGTGTGTCTCTCCCCTCGTGTGTGTGTGTCTTCCCTTGTGTGTGTCTCTCCCCTCGTGTGTGTGTGTCTCTCCCTCATGTGTGTCTCCCCTTGTGTGTGTCTCTCCCCTCGTGTGTGTCTCTCCCCTCGTGTGTGTCTCCCCTCGTGTGTGTCTCTCCCCTCGTGTGTGTGTGCTTCCCCTCGTGTGTGTCTCCCCTCGTGTGTGTGTGTCTTCCCTTGTGTGTGTCTCCCTTCGTGTGTGTGTCTTCCCTTGTGTGTGTCTCCCCTCGTGTGTGTGTGTCTTCCCTTGTGTGTGTCTCCCTCGTGTGTGTTGTCTTCCCTTGTGTGTGTCTCCCCTCGTGTGTGTGTGTCTCCCTCGTGTGTGTGTCTCTCCCCTCGTGTGTGTGTGTCTTCCCTTGTGTGTGTCTCCCCTCGTGTGTGTGTGTCTTCCCTTGTGTGTGTCTTCCCTTGTGTGTGTCTCTCCCCTCGTGTGTGTGTGTCTTCCCTTGTGTGTCTCTCCCCTTGTGTGTGTCTCTCCCCTCGTGTGTGTGTCTCCCCTTGTGTGTGTCTCCCCTCGTGTGTGTCTCCCCTTGTGTGTGTGTCTCCCCTTGTGTGTGTCTCCCCTCGTGTGTGTCTCTCCCCTCATGTGTGTGTGTCTCCCCTCGTGTGTGTCTCTCCCCTCGTGTGTGTTCTCCCCTTGTGTGTGTGTCTCTCCCCTTGTGTGTGTCTCCCCTCGTGTGTGTGTCTCTCCCATTGTGTGTGTCTCTCCCCTTGTGTGTGTCTCCCTTGTGTGTGTCTCCCCTCATGTGTGTCTCCCCTCGTGTGTGTGTGTCTTCCCTTGTGTGTGTCTCTCCCCTCGTGTGTGTGTGTCTTCCCTTGTGTGTGTCTTCCCTTGTGTGTGTCTCCCCTCGTGTGTGTGTGTCTTCCCTTGTGTGTGTGTCTCTCCCCTCATGTGTCTCTCCCCTCGTGTGTGTCTCTCTCGTGTGTGTGTCTCCCCTTGTGTGTGTCTCTCCCCTTGTGTGTGTGTCTCCCCTCGTGTGTGTCTCTCCCCTCATGTGTGTGTCTCTCCCCTTGTGTGTGTCTCCCCTCGTGTGTGTGTGTCTTCCCTTGTGTGTGTCTCCCCTCGTGTGTGTGGTCTCCCCTTGTGTGTGTCTCTCCCCTTGTGTGTGTGTGTCTTCCCTTGTGTGTGTCTCCCCTCGTGTGTGTGTGTCTCCCCTTGTGTGTGTCTCTCCCCTCGTGTGTGTGTGTCTCCCCTCGTGTGTGTGTGTCTTCCCTTGTGTGTGTCTCCCCTTGTGTGTGTCTCTCCCCTCAGGTGTGTCTCTCCCCTCATGTGTGTCTCTCCCCTTGTGTGTGTCTCCCTCGTGTGTGTGTCTTCCCTTGTGTGTGTCTCCCCTCGTGTGTGTGTGTCTTCCCTTGTGTGTGTCTCCCCTCGTGTGTGTGTGTCTTCCCTTGTGTGTGTCTCCCCTCGTGTGTGTCTTCCCTTGTGTGTGTCTCCCCTCGGTGTGTGTGTCTTCCCTTGTGTGTGTCCCCCGCGTGTGTGTCTTCCCTTGTGTGTGTCTCCCCTCGTGTGTGTGTCTTCCCTTGTGTGTGTCTCCCCTCGTGTGTGTGTGTCTTCCCTTGTGTGTCTCCCCTCGTGTGTGTGTCTCTTCCCTTGTGTGTGTCTTCCCTTGTGTGTGTCTCTCCCCTCGTGTTACTTTACATGTGAATATCTTGTGTCCGTTTCATCTTCATCTTCATCATCATCATCATCATCAACTCCACAGTTTCACACTTTGGTCCTTATTAAAGGGCATTTCACCAAAAAACAATGCTGATTTATTTTGCACATAATCTCCCACGCATCCAAAAACTCAAAACTGTTTGCACACATTCCTTTAGTTTGACGGTTATTGAGTGTAAATGAGTTTGAATATGGCCACCAGTGATGTCATCGGGGGCATTGAGGTCTTGTGTTGTGTTAATTACAGCTCCGTGAAATGATGTAGATAGAGGAAATAGCGATAGCTTGTGTCATAGGCACTGCTACCTTGTCATTTCATGGAGCTGTAATTAACACAACACAAGGATTCTATGTCCCCGATGACATCACTGGTGGCCATATTCAAACTCATTTACTATCAATAAACTCAATAACTGTAAAACTAAAGGAATGGGGCGACAGTGACTCAGGAGGAAGAGCAGTCGTCTGGTAATCCGGAGGTTCCCAGTTCGATTCCCACTCCTCCCGAGCAACGTGTCGGAGTGTCCTTGAGCAAGACACTTAAACCCCTAATTGCTCCTGATGTGCAGGTTGTGGCACCTTGCATGGTCGCCTCCGCCATCGGTGTGTGAATGTGTGAGTGAATGGGTGAAAATGTGAGAAACAAATTGTAAAGCGCTTTGGATAAAAGCCATTTAGCTGCCATTTACCATTTATGTGTGCAAAACTGATCCGAGTTTTTGGATGTGTGTGATAAAAAATGTTTAATAAAAATCAGCAATGTTTTTTTGGTGAAGTGCCCCTTTA
>NC_140169.1:199989758-199994758 GCF_963971535.1 Notolepis coatsorum | reverse complement strand
TGTGTCAGATAGGTGTTTTCAGATAGGTGTGTCAGATAGGTGTTTTCAGATAGGTGTCTCAGATAGGTGTTTTCAGATAGGTGTGTCAGATAGGTGTTTTCAGATAGGTGTTTTCAGATAGGTGTTTTCAGATAGGTGTGTCAGATAGGTGTGTCATGAGGTGTGTCAGATAGGTGTTTTCAGATAGGTGTGTCAGATAGGTGTTTTCAGATAGGTGTGTCATGAGGTGTGTCAGATAGGTGTTTTCAGATAGGTGTGTCAGATAGGTGTTTTCAGATAGGTGTGTCAGATAGGTGTGTCAGATAGGTGTTTTCAGATAGGTGTGTCAGATAGATGTGTCAGATCGGTGTATCACAAGGTGTGTCAGATAGGTGTGTCAGATAGGTGTGCCATGAGGTGTGTCAGATAGGTGTGTCATGAGGTGTGTCAGATAGGTGTGTCAGATAGGTGTGTCAGATAGGTGTGTCAGATAGGTGTTTTCAGATAGGTGTGTCAGATAGGTGTGTCAGATAGGTGTTTTCAGATAGGTGTGTCAGATAGGTGTGTCATGAGGTGGTGTCAGATAGGTGTTTCAGATAGGTGTGTCAGATAGGTGTTTTCAGATAGGTGTGTCAGATAGGTGTTTTCAGATAGGTGTGTCAGATAGGTGTGTCATGAGGTGTGTCAGATAGGTGTGTCAGATAGGTGTGTCAGATAGGTGTGTCAGATAGGTGTGTCAGATAGGTGTGTCAGATAGGTGTGTCAGATAGGTGTTTTCAGATAGGTGTGTCAGATAGGTGTGTCATGAGGTGTGTCAGATAGGTGTTTTCAGATAGGTGTGTCAGATAGGTGTTTTCAGATAGGTGTGTCAGATAGGTGTTTTCAGATAGGTGTGTCAGATAGGTGTTTTCAGATAGGTGTGTCAGATAGGTGTGTCAGATAGGTGTTTTCAGATAGGTGTGTCAGATAGGTGTGTCATGAGGTGTGTCAGATAGTGTTTTCAGATAGGTGGTCAGATAGGGTGTCAGATAGGTGTGTCCAGATAGGTGTGTCAGATAGGTGTTTTCAGATAGGTGTGTCAGATAGGTGTGTCAGATAGGTGTGTCACGAGCCGCTGAGGCAGAGGAGAGGGCAGACATGCTGTCATGGGTCTGTCTGCTGATCCCGCTCTAAGCGGGTATATATTATACATTTAGAGGGTGTTTTCAGAAGGCAGATATTATATGTACAGAGTCTCACAGAGAGAGAGGAGAGAGAGTAAGGCAGATATTACAGATATTATATTTACAGAGTCTCACAAGAGGCAGGCTGATGGAGAGAGAGGAATGAGAGAGAGAGAGAGAGAGAGAGAGAGAGAGAGAGAGAGAGAGAGAGAGAGAGAGAGAGAGAGAGAGAGAGAGAGAAAGTGAAATAGAGCGTGAGCCAGGGAGAGAGAGAAAGTGAAATAGAGCGTGAGCCAGGGAGAGAGAGAAAAAGGTGTGTGTGTGTGCGTGTGCGTGCGTGCGTGCGTGCGTGCGTGCGTGCGTGCGTGCGTGCGTGCGTGCGCGTGTGTGTGTGTGTGTGTGTGTATGTATGGGGGGGTCGCGTTTATAGCAAGATAGAAATGGTGCATGACTGATAGTTGTGCAGAATTTTGATAGTTGCCATAGTGATGTTCCGGGTTGTTCTGGAAACGGAACACAAACTGAGAAGATTTTCCATTTAGCCTGTTTTTTTTTTTTTTCAGCTGGTGGGGCACACACACACACACACACACACACACACACATTACATTAGATTCTAATTTAAAAACAAAGCAACAGACAGCAATACCTTAGGTCTGTTTTCTCTCTGTTTTGTGATGGGTCAGAGTAACCGGAGCCTAAGGCTTGTACTCCCATATTTTCATGTAATAATAATACATGAAACAATAAATTAAGTGTGACTACACAAGGTACAAACCTGAATTAAATGTGCTTTTGTAAGTTTTCTTACATACATCAACAAGGACGTAGTCACACCGGAGATTCAAGAATCCATACTTGGCGCAGAACACCTTGGACAGGCACAACTGAACATGTTTGTGGACAAACGTTTGTGTGAACCTCCAGATAGTGACCAGCACCTGAACCTGAAATCACCCATTCGAAAGAACAAAGCCAAAGACATTGCCTCTTTGTATGAAGTTGTGCAACTTTCCAAGAACAAGCAAAACACCATCAAAGTGGACAGGCAGATTCTACAAATGCTCATCACAGCTTACAGAGCAGGTCGTAAGGTAGACCTTGACAATATCCTCCAGCATGAGCTCATGCCCATCCCGCCATCTCTGGCCACAACTAACGGGAGTCTACATTCCACCAACAAGTCTGTGTTCGCAAATATACTGACGAAACAAGTTAAAACCCCTGCAGATCTTACCCTTCAGGGACCCAGCTGCCTGGTCATTGATGGCCAAGCTCTGGTAATGGCACTCGGAAAGCCACCTGACACTACAACATTTGGTGACTATGCCAACAAGTTCACTGACACCGTGTTGAAGATGGGAGCAAAATACCAGAGAGTAGATGTCGTCTTTGACAGATACCATATTATGTCTCTACTGCTATGCACTCAACACTGCAGCACCCAAGTGTCAACACTGTTTGATGAACACTGTCTCTCAGCTGATAGAGTCGTACCCTTCCTGCTGACCTGTTGTACAGAACCTGTAAGTCGCTTTGGATAAAAGCGCTCAGCTAAAATGACTAAATGTTAATGTAAATGTAGATTGTCGAGGCTGTCTATGGCCTATATAAGAACTGACAGAGGGGAGCAGGTGAGGAAGAAATTTGTAATAATAGCACCATGTCTATTGGTTTACACACAATGAAAGCTGTAAATCTAATGACTCCGTCAGCACTGTCTTCATTATTGCCCCCGGCGTCAGGCTGATTCTGGGGAGGATGAGGGGGTTGGGGGAGGTAGGTGGTGGGGGTGTAGGGTTAGGAGGGTGGTGATGGAGTGTAGGTCAAAACACCAGCAGAGAGTGACTAACAGATTTGCTATGGGGTGTCTTCGCTGGCTCCGGCCCCACATTCCTGCAGCCGCTCTTCGACTTCTATAGGACTCATAACCCCCCCCCCCCCCCCCCCCCCCTCCCTCCACCCCCCAACAGCCTCGGGGGCGCTTGTAGTATCTCGTCTCATGTCCGAGGCTCCTCTCCCTGCGGGGGGTCTGTCTGTGTGTGTGTGTGTGTGTGTGTGTGTGTGTGTGTGTGTGTGTGTGTGTGTGTGTGTGTGTGTGTGTGTGTGTGTGTGTGTGTGTGTGTGTGTGTGTGTGTGTGTGTGTGTGTGTGTGTGTGCCTGTGTGTGTGTGTGTGTGTGTGTGTGTGTGTGTGTGTGTGTGTGTGTGCCTGTGTGGTGTGTGCGTGTGTGGTGTGTGTGTGTGTGTGTGCGTGTGTGTGTGTCTCAGGCAGACAGTATATCCATTACACCTCGTCACGGACCGGTCCCCCGAAAACAATGACTGACGTTTTTACGAGTCTCGTCAATTCTCGCTGATAAACTACCCACTATAACGTGGCTTGTTTACTATAAACGGCTGACCCCGGGTCAGTTGATCCTATACTGATAAGATCCACAGTCAGGAGGACGATCTCTTGAGATGTCTCGACAGGAAACACACTTCTCTCCTCCTCACTCACTCTCTCTCTCTCTCTCTCTCTCTCTCTCTCTCTCTCTCTCTCTCTCTCTCTCTCTGTCTCTGTCTCTCTCTGTCTCTCTCTCTCTCTGTCTCTCTCTCTCTCTCTCTGTCGCTGTCTCTCTCTCTCTCTTTCTCTCTCTCTCTCTATCTCTCTCTGTCTCTCTCTCTCTCTGTCTCTCTCTCTCTGTCTCTGTCTCTGTCTCTCTCTGTCTCTCTCCTCTCTCTCTCTCTCTCTCTCTCTCTCTGTCTCTCTCTCTCTGTCTCTGTCTCTGTCTCTCTCTCTCTCTCTCTCTCTCTCTCTGTCTCTCTCTCTCTCTCTGTCGCTGTCTCTCTCTCTCTCTCTCTCTCTATTGCTAACACACAAACACACTCACACATGAACATGCACATACACAATTGCATACACATAACCTTCACTTCCAGACATACTGTATCTACACTCTCTCTCTCTCTCTCTCTCTCTCTCTCTCTCTCTCTCTCTCTCTCTCTCTCTCTCTCTCTCTCTCTCTCTCTCTCTCTCTCTCTCTCTCTCTCTCTCTCTCTCTTCTCTCTCTCTCTCTCTCTCTCTCTCTCTCTCTCTCTCTCTCTCTCTCTTGTTGTCCCGCTCCCATGAATAATATCTGGTCAAATGATTCCATGTCTGAGAACGGCACCTCGCAGGGACGACCGGGACTTTAACTGACACCACCACTGTCCCTGGAGGCAGGCTTTACACACACACACACACACACACACACACACACACACACACACACACACACACACACACACACACACACACACACACACAGGCACACTCACAGCTGGGCACACCTCTTGAATATTAGACCAGAGTAGCATTACCTTGCCCACCCAGGACTCCTTATCAAACACACACACACACACACACACACACACACACACACACACACACACACACACACACACACACACACACACACACACACACACACACACACACACACACACACACACACACAGACAATCACAACTCTCAAATGTAGGCATTTTTACAATGCTAAGGCCAGAGGTCAAGGAGGTCGCGCATTCCCAGGGTGCACCCCGCTCAGTTGGTGGCCACAGGCACAGTGGCGGGTCAGCTGTCGTCTCTCTGGAGGGGGGGGGGGGGGGGGGGCAGGATCAGCTTCACACTAGACGGACTGCCCTCGTAGTCTATAGGTGGAGGTTAGGGTTTTATCAGTGGGGGCCGAAAGTCTTCAACATAATCCTCAACTCTCCAAACAGCCAAAACAGTCCACATTCCTGTCCACATATATATAACATGATGTACAATGGTGTTTCCTCTGACCCTTTAACCCTCTCACTACCACACTACAGAAGCCGTCTGTTAACCGTCT
>NC_140169.1:199946132-199978632 GCF_963971535.1 Notolepis coatsorum | reverse complement strand
CTCTCCTCACTTCTATGCTCCTTTTCTCTCCTCCTCTCTCCTCTTTCCCACTCCCTCTTTCCTCTCCCTCTCCCCTCCTCTCCTCCCCCTCTCCTCTCCCCTCCTCCTCCCCCTCTCCTCTCCCTCTCCCCTCCTCCCCTCTCCGCCCCTCTACACTCCCCTCTTCCCCTATCACTCCCTCTCCCTCTCCTCTCCTCACCATCTTCTCTCCCTCTCCCCGAATCTCCTCCCCCTCTCCTTCTCTCTCTCTTTCTTCCTCTCCTCTCCTCCCTCTCCTCTCCTCTCCTCTCCTCTCCTCTCCTCTCCTCTCCTCTCCTCTCCTCTCCTCTCCTCTCCTCTCCTCTCCTCTCCTCTCTAGGGGGGTATGTCCACATGTCCCATATCCTGCAGCCCTCGATCCAAAACCCACTCACTGGATAAAAGTCCCTTGTGTTGTTCTGTTTATGCTGACAGCTCTGTCTTCCCTCACAGCTGTTCTGGTTCTGAGAACAACCTCAGCCTGTAGAGATGCAGTGGATTAGAAGAACTCCATCTACCCTGGACACTTTCAAAACTGCTCTAAAAACACACCTCTTCACCAAGGCTTTTCCCCATTAGTTAGTTTAGATTAGATTAGGTTCATTATCCCTTACCTGCCCTCATCCGCCCCTTTTTTCCCTTTCCCCCTATTGCCCCCTTTCCCTCGCCCTATTGATTGTAAAGCGACCTTGGGTTTCATGAAAGGTGCTATAGAAATTTGATTTATTATTATTATTATTATTATTATTATTATTATTATTATTATTATTATTATTATTATTATTATTATTATTATTATTATTATTATTATTATTATTATTATCTGTAGTTAGACGTTGCTGACGGCCTGACGCTAGAGCTGCCGCGATAACCGCATTACCGCGGTATCGCTGTTGCATCACGCTCACCGCAGAGTTAGGCTGAATACCGCGTCACCGCTGTTTTTTATCATAATAATAAAGTTGGCTTGCGGCTTGCGGCTCTGCAGATATACCCTACTCGGTTCCAAGCGACCCTATTGGTCCAGCCTGGCTCTGCGGCTCTGCAGATACCCCCTACTCGACGCCTCTGAACGAAAACAGAACGCCGCCATCTTTACTGCCTCGCTAAGGATGCATTTCATTCAGGATTTGTTTGCGACAGAACCAAGTGCAATAAACAAAAAAGAATGGATTCACTGTGTATTCTGCCTTATTTATTGATGAAACAAAACCGACATCAACCCAATTTACCACCGAGCGGAGAGTTTAGTGTCACAACAAGATCGCTGATGTGTTAAGTTTATTGTTGTTATCCGATATACACGAGAGGTAACGTTAAACCCGGGTTTGCTTGGTAGAATACACAATGAGAGGTAACGTTAGCTTTGGCAGAATAGACGCAACGAGAGTCTGGTTAATGTTGTTATTGATTGATTGATTGATTGAAACTGTGTTAAACTCTGGCTTGCTGCAAGCCCTCGGACATCTATGCCCATGGAGCTTTCATTGTACACAAGCGAGCGGCGGCGGCCCCGCCTGCATCCCCATTCCCCAAACGGAGTAGTACCTGGCTGCAGTGGAAAAGGAACGAAGTACCAGGTGCCTAAAGCGGGTCGAGTCGAGTAGGTAATATGCAGTGGAAAAGCGCCATTAGACTAGAGGCAGGCTATAAGAGTAGACTACTAAAAAAAAAAAAATGCATTCAATTTTTTTTTTTTTGTGCGCACTGTGCGGTAATTACCGCGGCGGTAGGAAATATTGCGCAAATTCGTGCGGTAAGGAAAATATCAATACCGCGGCAGCTCTACCTGACGCTGCTCTCAATGACTATACTAGGACTCAGTGCAATGCTTAAATAATATACAGACAGCTCTTGTGTGTTTTAATCTATAATAACAGAGGCAGGTAGAGAGGTCGGTGACAGGTCTGAAATCTAGAGAGCCCTATAACCTGAGACGATGCCAGGGCCCCGTTCACCTGGATAACTGAGTTAGCCGGATAATTTCCAGTCTAGCCTGACTTAAGCCGGACCTTTCTGTTCCCCGACGCTCGATTGTCCAAATCACCATGACAACAGATCAAAAAGTTTGAGCCTGGTCGAGAGCAGGGTTAAGTTCAGTTAGCCGGATGAACCATGGCCACGCCCCCGCAAATAAATGAGAGCTCGCTTCCTGAAATGATTCTCACAGTCTAGAGATCGCATTATACCATTCTGAATTATGTTTCTGTGCTTCGTTTTCCTAGAGGGGGCTTTTGAAATGTATAATAATAGAACTAAATGCTGATAATAAATCATATTCAGCCTAAAGATTTACTTTGACCTAAATAAAATAATGCACGTCATATACGGCGCTCGGAGTGCGATACACGCTGCAGGCGCATTGCAAATGTGAATCCCGCGGGGATATTTTTAATGAATGAAACCTATCGGCCGTTTGGCTCTGATTAGTTTCATATATTCTCCGCTGTAAATTTGCTTAACGGAGCGCCCGGATTGTGTTTCATTCAAGCATAAAATTGAAGTGTCTATGCGTGGATTGTGGTTTTTGTGTGATATTCTAACTGGGATTAAAATGTCTGATGAGATGCGCTGTTTGACGGATTTGAGAAATTGAATGAGCCGTTGACGTCACATTAATGCATTTGAGAATAAAGAGATAAAACTTCATTCAAAAGAGAAATATTCGAAACACGGGTCTTTGTCCATTGATGGATATACAATGAATATATCCCGCCTGGCACAGTGGTCCAACAGCTAGTGCTCAAACCTGTCAACCCGACGGCCCGAGTTCGAAACCCCGCGCTTCCAAATAATGTTTTTGGAATATAATATTAATGATTATACGCAAAAGTAGCCTAGTTTTAAGTTAAAATATTATAAATCTACATGCATTGATGATGTCATTCTTTATATAGCTCTCAACGTGCACCAAATTGAATTATTCCTACATTGCAAAAAGAAGAAAAAGACTAGGAGAAGTGGGATTCGAACCCGGGCCGTCTGCGTGAAAGTCAAAACCACAAACCGTCACACCACAGTGCAGAAAAATAAAACATCCACCATACATCAATCAATGGGTAAGAGAGCCGTATCCTTATTCTGTATAACAGTTGAACTAATTATTTTCGCTAGCAAGATCTCATTTGATTATTCAATCCATAAACCTACTGCCAGCAGGCAAGTTTAAAGAAATATAATCTGATTGATTGGGGTAATGAGGGACTTAAAATTAGCCTATATATTATGCATTTAACTTGTCGGCGAGGCTATTGAGCCGTACTGCAATCTGTTAATAAAGTTTTAAATCAATTAATCAATCAATGCCGTTAGAAAATCAGGATTTCTGCTATCGATACGTGCTGGCTTTTCAACTGAAGCGGCCGCGCGCACTTATCCTGGGTCTCAAGTCTGGTTCGAGTTAACGAGACTGAATCCACCTTCGAGGAACAGGAAAATCCCGGCTTCAAACATCGGGTTAATTGAATCTGGATAATGGGACTCTTGATCGACTTAGTTGAACCAGGTACGGGGAATAGGGCCCAGGTGACAAAAGTGTCTCAAAATGCTAGTGTGACGCTATACTGTTTAACAGAACACTCATCCACTCTCCTCTGTGCATCTTCCTCTCCAGGGGAGGAAATTAGGCCACTTTACTGGCCAAATGCTAGTATTTTTTACGTTTGGCTGGTAAAAAAAATCAGATACCCGCCAGTTGGCTGGTAAGCCAAAAAGTTAGTTTCCTCCCCTGCTGGCGAGTATACAAAAAAAATAAAACATTCTGCAATCACTGCACTGGCAAACGGTGCGCGTCTTCTGAGTGTTCGCTTTAGTTGACAGTGCCACGAGAGCACTGCACAAGACCACCCGCGGACATATAATGTTTAATAAACGTTTGCGCAGTACTGCCAACCCGCGGACATATAATAATAAAAGTCCCGCGGTACTAGGCTAGCCATCAGGAGCACTCGCAAACAGATAACGTTAAACACAGCAGAAGATGGAAAACAGACAGACTGACCAACGGGGAACTGCATCCAACCCTAGTACAACCCTCGAGTATAAGTTACTAAGGACACATTTAAATCACAGAGGTGTAATGTTAGTCTACTGGAACTGTATACAGTGGTTAGCTTCTAGTTAGCGTTTTAGCTATAGCTGCTTGCTAGCTAACGTTAGCCCAGTGTGCTCAAAGCAGCCAGCTAGGTGTATCTGTTATGACTATAATGTTTCCAAAAAAGCACCGGACTACGACGTAAGGTTAGACATTTTATTTCATGCTCAAAAGCCCCTGGCTTGCACATCGCAGTCACGAAAGGGGCTAGCTCAACCAGTGCACTGTGCACAACAGCACACCAACCCAACTGACGTTACCACAACACTTGATGGTACTTCACAGCACTGTCGTAAGACCACCGTGCTGTCTTAAAGGCACAGTGTGCCTACCCAGATGCATACACAACATTGACGCGGCTTGACATACAAAGAAGTAATTATCACAATTAGCGATTTTTTTGTCTGGTAAAAAATCTGTTTGGCTGGTAAAAAAAATCAGATACTCGCCAGTTGGCTGGTAAGCCAAAAAGTTAGTTTCCTCCCCTGTTCCTCTCCCTTCGCCTGCTTTCCAGTTTAAATGTTTCGGCAAAAAAAACGAAATAAATGTTTTGATTTTTTTCCCCTCAAACTCAAACCCAAAGTAATTCCTCCCATTATAACATGTAAGAATAAAGAGCGCCAACACGACCGGTGTCCCGGCATGGAGAATAGCATGCAGAGAAAAGGGGAGAGGATAGGGGAAGAGGGGAGTGGAGAGGAGAGGAGAGGAGAGGGAGAGGAGAACAGAGCAGAGCAGAGCAGAGGAGAGGAGAGGAGAGGAGAGAGCAGAGGAGAGGAGAGGAGAGGAGAGGAGAGGAGAGGAGAGGAGAGGAGAGGAGAGGAGAGGAGAGGAGAGGAGAGGAGAGAGCAGAGCAGAGGAGAGGATAGGGGAAGGGGGAGTGGAGAGGGGAGGAGGGTGGATAGGGGAGGAGAGGAGAGGAGTGGAGAGGAGAGGAGGGGAGGGGAGGAGAAGAGAGGAGAGGAGAGGAGAGGAGAGGAGAGGAGAGGGAAGAGGGGAGGATAGGGGAAGAGGGGAGTGGAGAGGGGAGGAGAGGAGAGGAGAGGAGAGGAGAGGAGAGGAGAGGAGAGTGGAGAGGGGATGAGAGGAGAGGAGAGGAGAGGAGAGGAGAGGAGAGAGGAGGGGAGGAGAGGAGAGGAGAGGAGAGGAGAGGAGAGGAGAGGAGAGGAGAGGAGAGAGGAGGGGAGGAGAGGAGAGGAGAGGAGAGGAGAGGAGAGGAGAGGAGAGGAGAGGAGAGGAGAGGAGAGGAGAGGAGAGAGGAGGGGAGGAGAGGAGAGGAGAGGAGAGGAGAGGAGAGGAGAGGAGAGGAGAGGAGAGGAGAGGAGAGGAGAGGAGAGGTTGAATCTTCTTTTTATAGTTCTCTTTTTTTCTATTCTATTCTATAGACCTCCTACTCTCCCCCTCCCCCTCCTCCCCCTCCTCCTCCTCTTCCTCCCTCTTTCATGCTCTTCTACCGTTCATTTCCCACCACTTCTGTTGATCATTAAACTCAATCACGGATCATCTGCGCTACAGTACGTTGAAGTGAAAAGTGGTACCAGAGGACATTGGAACCGGAGGGGAAATGCCTCTTTCACATAAACCTTCCAAAAGTCAGGAAAACGAGAGAAAGGATCCTGTACAACATGATTAAAACAATGACTTCGGCAGATTATTGTCATAAGAAGGGATACGTTCTGAGGCAGTGGGGAGGGAGGCCTATCGCGGGTGTGTGTGTGTTGCCCTTTTTTTCCTACTAAAAACGTCCTACCCTGCCAACCGAGAGAGGCACGGTATAAACACAGCTGATTGAAAACACAACTGGTAGCGTTCTGTGCACCCCCTCATGTTCCCAACAGCTTGCGAGTGCTTAGGGGAAAGTCCTGCATGTTAGAATTGATACTCTTCATCCCGTATTATCAAACACAACTCGTCCAAAGAAAATCCAGAACCGACCAATTTGCCTCTGTAAACTGGGAGAGGGAGAAAGTTGGGAGCTTAATTCAACGCACACACGCACACACACAGCACAGTAGCACGCACACACACAGCAACAGCACACACACAGCAGCAGCACACACACACACACACACACACACACAACTCAGCCATTCTGCCCCACCCTCTATTGCGCTCTCCCTCTCTCTATCTCTCTCACTCTCTCTCTAGACCTAGAGGAGACAGGACTTAAGATTCACCCACTGAAGTAGATTCATTGGACACAAGTTACAGCACAGTCACAAAGACTATAGCCTATAATCCCCACTGACAACTGTGTGACAGAACAGATAATAATTAGGCAAAAAAATAAAGTCTAAAAAACATTCTGATGGTACTGGTGTCACATATCAAACAATAATGACTTTACTAAACTCTACTACTCTTTACTAAAAAAAATGCATACAATCTAGTAATGCATGTCTGTTCTCTAACAGCGTATAACGGTGAAAGATATTCATCAACTCAGACTCTGAGACTGCCTCTCGTTATGAACTACGTAGCAGATTGTGTGAATTCGAAACAATTCAAGAATGAAGTCGCAATACACCTGCAAGCGTTTAGAAAATGTATCAGCAAAGACCAAAACTGCAAAAATAAGCGGACCTTTCCTCCAAACGCACAAACTCTCTGTGTGTTGTCTGATAACCGGCTGAATTTGAAAGGGCGCAATTGCGCGCGTTCCAATTCAGCCGGTTATCGATATAAAAAATAAACAAAACCTTGCAAAAGTATACACTAAATAGCTAGATTGGCACAGCACTTACCTCAGCCTCGGACAGGTGTATGCTTGAGGAGAGAGCCGCTAGGAGAAACAGCGTACCGGTGGCCGGTAGCACTATCATGTCAGTAGTACCCGTGGCGCACTGGAGACTGGAAATACGCAACTGTGCCCAAAGTGCCCAAAACAACCACCTGTCGCCCGCTTCTCGTCCCTGATCGTCTCTCCCAGTGAAACACGGGGTTTATCAACAGAGCACAAGCAGCACGTTTGGCTGCATCTTTGGTCGAGACGATATGAGGCTGTGATCAATGCAGCTGGCTCTAGATTATTCCTCCACCACACCCCCACCGGCCCACCCCCGTTGCGACCACCCCCCCCCCCTCGCCCATGCAAACGGACACACACCCAGTGTGTTACAAACACTTTGACTTTTCTCGGTAAGGAGAGGGGACGACTACTCTTCATCTTTTAACTAATATTTGAGAACGTTTTGTGTGTGTGTGTGGTGCGCCAGCCAACCGGGATACCTGTTCTGTTCCATCCAGACGCTGGTTTGTTTTCCCGGGGACCGTGCCGCGCGTCTCCTCCGTCCCGGGACGCGACCCCTCAGACACGGCCAACCGGGTACCGCTGAACGCCCTCCTGGACAGTGCTGCAGTGAGTCTACATTGAGTTCTATTATATTGTATCCAATTAACAGCTTAAACTTCTGTATGTACATATTTATATACTTTTTAAACGTGTATTGTAGCATTGCGGTTAAATAGGCCTATTAAACAAAAAAAAAAGAGACTCCGTTCAAGTTTCCATGTGATACTTCTTTAGACACATTTAACCGGTTTATCGTATTAATAATTAATATCATTATTATAATTATTATTATTATTACACGACTACTATTTCACCTTGCTTTCACTCAATAGTTGCACATCACAGGTGCAACGCAGAGAGACTCATTCTGACTCTCGACTATGGAATCAATGTATCAAATTAGTATTCGACTTATTATGTTATTTTTTATTTTTATTTTTTCACGTCAGTGGTGTTTGTGTCAGGTTTGATGTTCTTCTAGACCAGTGTCTACACACCAACGGAAAGTGGCAATAAGCGAATGAAGTCTGAGGTCCGCATGAGTACGGGGACCATGCACGCAGCACACGCACAGAACAATCTTAGGTAAGCGGTTCACGAGGCTACAGTACAGCAGATGAGTTCAAACCAAATCGACTTGGTCAGTTGAATCGTCATAGAGTAGAAAATGAATGCTTTCTTGTGTCATTATCTTCAGGTGTTTGCTCCTATGTCTCTCCCTGGCCATCCTCGCATCATGCGTGCAAGCGGTAAGTTCTACATCTCCCAACATGTGCTTTTGCTTTATTTTCATGCTACTTGTTGTGTGTGGATTCATTCACCTACAACCTGTTTGTGATTTAAGGCAACGAATTCAACACAAACGTGTTTTGCAGTAGTGCGCCAATCAGCCTGCGTACCGGGCGGGCATCTGGGGAACACTGTGTGAGGGGGGGGGGGGGGGGGGGGGGGGGGGGCGCCAGATGTGAAGCTCTTTTGGGGTGCGGTGCTGATTGGTTCAGTCCTTGTGGGAGTGTCCTGATACTCGAGCTAGAACAGTGTGGCAGGGAAGTGAATGACAGTGTACAATAGAATAGAATAGAATAGAATAGAATAGAATAGAATAGAATAGAATAGAATAGAATAGAATAGAATAGAATAGAATAGAATAGAAATACTTTTATTATTGAGGGAAATTTGACACTGCAAATCGCTCAACATTAAACATTTAGACAGAACAGCTCACGAATAAGAATAACATAACCAATCAAATTGCCTAAGAATAGAATAAAATAGAATACAAATAGAATAAAATATAAGAATAGAATAGAATGCACGCACGCTCCCAGGCGCGTGCGCGCGCTCCTGCGCTTGCGCATAAATGTTCCCTCGCATAAAGACAGACTAAAAACAGTGCCTAATTGCTTCTACGAATGGAATGTAACACCTGACGACCAGCGCTATTGATATGCAAAGTAGCCAGGTGGGTACTGCGAGTTGGCGCATCAGTCGAGTGCAGCGCATTCCTGTGTGCACGCGCGTGCATGCGCTTCTGCTCACAAAACTTAGGCTGCCCGGAGTGCAATCTCGTCCCATGAGCAACGCATTGCTGCTACTGAGTACAGACGGTTTCAAACTGTATTTGAAATTAGAAAGCAAACTAAATAAATGGACAAGAGAAAAATAAATCTCAATTTGGTCAGTATTGTCATTTGGACAAGCAAAGCCATTGCAGGGTTTGCAGGCAAGAAAGACAAGTCTGTCCAGTGTCCACTGTCTCTGGTTTTAAAGCTGCCCTGTTGCAGGTCACAATACAAATATATATTTTTTGAATTAAACAAATTTAATTATCGATATTATTTTTATTATCGATTATTAAAATATATTGCAATAATTATCGTTATCGTTGTATCGCCCAGCCCTACCGGGACCGCATGGATGAAAGTCATGTGACTGGCAAAGGCCCAATGCACAGACCGTCTTCGGGTTTCGCAACACCATCGCATTTGCTCCGCGATGTTAGCCTTTTTTTCCATCTTTCTATCTTTTTTTCTTCCATACCCCAATTTAGTAGTTTTTGCCCATTTATGCCAATTCCCTTCCTGGTAGTTGCGCGCATTGCCCCACTGTCTGGGGAGGGTGTAGACTACCACATGCTGCCCTACTGTCTGGGGAGGGTGTAGATTACCACATGATGCCCTACTGTCTGGGGAGGGTGTAGACCAGGGATCGGCAATAGGCGGCCCGCGGGCCGAAATGGGCCCGCCAGCAATAATTTCTGGCCCGTCAGGTTATTTTGAGAATATGATGTTTATTTTACGCGCAGGAAATATTCACTCGTTGTGACGCCAGAGTGTCTTTTGAAGCTGTATCTATCTATTCATCATATCTATGGCTGTCACTATAGCCAATTGAAATGCTAGAAATGGTCACATGGACTGGGAGAACCAATGGAATTTCACTTTCACTTCCGCGTTTGGGATGCCGGCGAGCGAACGTTTGCAAAAACAAAACAAACGTCTTTGAATAACTTCTTTGCAATGCAACGGGGAAATATGATGAGCCAGAAGAGGAGCTTACGACCTATAAAGCTTATTTTAATAAACAGGTGTCATTCTTAAAATACGGGTTTATCGCAACAGGTAACTCTTGCAATAAGCAACCAGTGACTCTCGCTTGTTGACATGGCAACACGAGCAAGCAACTGTGTTCAAGTTGGGTGGGCATTCAACGCGAGTGGACATTTAACATGTTATTAACATGGATTTTGGAGGACCGAAGCAGAAACAATATCAAGTCCAGGGCAGGGCTGCCTGCATTATGCCGGTGAGTGTTGTGTTTTAATAATAATAATAATACATTCGATGTATAATACACCCGCTGTGGTGCTTAAAATCAAATGCACCCTACTGATCTCGATTTATAATGCGAGCACCTGCATTAAAATCAACTTACTGATCTGTTCATGTGTAATGCACTGTCTGAGAGGCACTTTATAATAGAAAAAAGACAGTGCAAACATGTATATGTCGTTTTTTTTTTTACAGTTAAAAAATGTTCACTTATCATTGGCCCGCCACACAATGGCTTGGGGAAAATTTGGCCCGTGGGCAAATCTAATTGGCGACCCCTGGTGTAGACTATCACATGCTGCCTCACTGTGTGTCTGGGGAGGGTGTAGACTACCACATGCTGCCCTACTGTCAGTCTGGGAGGGTGTAGACTACCACATGCTGCCCTACTGTCTGGGGAGGGTGTAGACTACCACATGCTGCCCCACTGTCTGGGGAGGGTGTGTAGACTACCACATGCTGCCCTACTGTCTGGGGAGGGTGTGTAGACTATCACATGCTGCCTCCCTGTCTGTCTGGGGAGGGTGTAGACTACCACATGCTGCCCCACTGTCTGGGGAGGGTGTGTAGACTACCACATGCACTGTCTGGGGAGGGTGTGTAGACTACCACATGCTGCCCCACTGTCTGGGGAGGGTGTAGACTACCACATGCTGCCCCACTGTCTGGGGAGGGTGTAGACTACCACATGCTGCCCCACTGTCTGGGGAGGGTGTGTAGACTACCACATGCTGCCCTACTGTCTGTCTGGGGAGGGTGTAGACTACCACATGCTGCCTCACTGTCTGTCTGGGGAGGGTGTAGACTACCACATGCTGCCCTACTGTCAGTCTGGGAGGGTGTAGACTATCACATGCTGCCCCACTGTCGGTCTGGGGAGGGTGTAGACTACCACATGCTGCCCTACTGTCAGTCTGGGAGGGTGTAGACTATCACATGCTGCCCTACTGTCGGTCTGGGGAGGGTGTAGACTACCACATGCTGCCCTACTGTCAGTCTGGGAGGGTGTAGACTACCACATGCTGCCCCACTGTCTGGGGAGGATGTAGACTATGACATGCTGCCCTACTGTCAGTCTGGGGAGGGTGTAGACTATCACATGCTGCCCTACTGTCGGTCTGGGAGGGTGTAGACTACCACATGCTGCCCTACTGTCAGTCTGGGGAGGGTGTAGACCAGGGGTCAGCAACCTTTTTGACATGGAGTGCCTGTTTGAAATATAGTTGTAACTAGTGTGCCTCAACAATATTCCATGCATCGTAATTTTTTTTTCTCATAATCAGGTATTTTTAATGATAGTTTTTACATTATTACATCATTATTGTTATTGTTATTATTAACAATATTATTATGATGGTTGTATCAACCCTAAATCTGAGTTGGGGGGGGGGGGATGCAATGCAGACAAACAGCTGCATACAGTGCGACCATTTCACTCACATTTGCCCATTCATTTTTGGACTTGTACGTGTGCTGTCATAGCTCCACCTACAGGCCTAATGGAGAACACCAGGAGAACACCAGGATGTGAATGGAGGGTGAATGTGAGGTATATCGTGTAAATAAGTTTTGATTGATCGCAAGACTACACTGTAAAAAAATTAATAATAATAAGTTACCAGAACTTAAAAATATTGAGTTCAGTTACTGTGCATTAAGGTTTTCAGTTTTCAATCCATAATAAGTTAACAGAAAAATAAGTACACTACCACATTATTTCAACCTAATAAAACTATGTTTATTGTCATTGTTTTAAGAACACAAGTTGACTTGGTAATACTCGCATTTTGAGTAAAAAAAATAGCTTTTAACATGTGCAATGTTCAATGAAATAGAAAAATAAATAATTAAATTTGTTGATTAATCCCACTGGTCACAATGGTGACCGTAATAATGTTTTTGTTATAAGGCTCTGCAAATGTTACTGAATGATGTAGCAATGTATTTCCAGCTAAATTGAAATAATAAACAAATAAAGGGTCTCAATTAAATATGTGGTAGTAAAAAGAACCTGTGGGAGGATTTCAACAAGATAAATGCGACAACAGTGCAAAATATTTCACTATAATATTTAAAAAGCAAAAAAAAATAAAAAATTCCCTCGCATAAGGACAGACTAAAAACAGTGCCTAATTGCCTCTACGAATGGAATGTAACACCTGACGACCGGCCCTATTAATATGCAAAGTAGCCGGGTGGGTACTGCGAGTTGGCGCATCAGTCGAGTGCAGCGCATTCCTGTGTGCACGCGCGTGCATGCGCTTCTGCTCACAAAACTTAGGCTGCCCGGAGTGCAATCTCGTCCCATGAGCAACGCATTGCTGCTACTGAGTACAGACGGTTTCAAACTGTATTTGAAATTAGAAAGCAAACTAAATAAATGGACAAGAGAAAAATAAATCTCAATTTGGTCAGTATTGTCATTTGGACAAGCAAAGCCATTGCAGGGTTTGCAGGCAAGAAAGACAAGTCTGTCCAGTGTCCACTGTCTCTGGTTTTAAAGCTGCCCTGTTGCAGGTCACAATACAAATATATATTTTTTGAATTAAACAAATTTAATTATCGATATTATTTTTATTATCGATTATTAAAATATATTGCAATAATTATCGTTATCGTTGTATCGCCCAGCCCTACCGGGACCGCATGGATGAAAGTCATGTGACTGGCAAAGGCCCAATGCACAGACCGTCTTCGGGTTTCGCAACACCATCGCATTTGCTCCGCGATGTTAGCCTTTTTTTCCGTCTTTCTATCTTTTTTTCTTCCATACCCCAATTTAGTAGTTTTTGCCCATTTATGCCAATTCCCTTCCTGGTAGTTGCGCGCATTGCCCCACTGTCTGGGGAGGGTGTAGACTACCACATGCTGCCCCACTGTCTGGGGAGGGTGTGTAGACTACCTCATGCTGCCCTACTGTCTGGGGAGGGTGTGTAGACTACCTCATGCTGCCCTACTGTCTGGGGAGGGTGTAGACTACCACATGCTGCCCTACTGTCTGGGGAGGGTGTAGACTATCACATGCTGACCTACTGTCAGTCTGGGAGGGTGTAGACTACCACATGCTGCCCTACTGTCGGTCTGGGAGGGTGTAGACTACCACATGCTGCCCTACTGTCAGTCTGGGAGGGTGTAGACTACCACATGCTGCCCTACTGTCTGGGGAGGGTGTAGACTACCACATGCTGCCCTACTGTCTGGGGAGGGTGTAGACTATCACATGCTGACCTACTGTCAGTCTGGGAGGGTGTAGACTACCACATGCTGCCCTACTGTCTGGGGAGGGTGTAGACTACCACATGCTGCCCTACTGTCAGTCTGGGAGGGTGTAGACTACCACATGCTGCCCTACTGTCTGGGGAGGGTGTAGACTACCACATGCTGCCCCACTGTCTGGGGAGGGTGTGTAGACTACCACATGCTGCCCTACTGTCTGGGGAGGGTGTAGACTACCACATGCTGCCCTACTGTCTGGGGAGGGTGTAGACTACCACATGCTGCCCCACTGTCTGGGGAGGGTGTGTAGACTACCACATGCTGCCCTACTGTCTGGGGAGGGTGTGTAGACTACCACATGCTGCCCTACTGGCTGGGGAGGGTGTGTAGACTATCACATGCTGCCTCCCTGTCTGTCTGGGGAGGGTGTGTAGACTACCACATGCTGCCCCACTGCCTGGGGAGGGTGTAGACTACCACATGCTGCCCTACTGTCTGGGGAGGGTGTAGACTACCACATGCTGCCCCACTGTCTGGGGAGGGTGTAGACTACCACATGCTGCCCCACTGTCTGGGGAGGGTGTAGACTACCACATGCTGCCCCACTGGCTGGGGAGGGTGTGTAGACTACCACATGCTGCCCTACTGTCTGGGGAGGGTGTAGACTACCACATGCTGCCTCACTGTCTGTCTGGGGAGGGTGTAGACTACCACATGCTACCCTACTGTCAGTCTGGGAGGGTGTAGACTACCACATGCTGCCTCACTGTCGGTCTGGGGAGGGTGTAGACTACCACATGCTGCCCTACTGTCAGTCTGGGAGGGTGTAGACTACCACATGCTGCCCCACTGTCTGGGGAGGGTGTAGACTATGACATGCTGCCCTACTGTCAGTCTGGGGAGGGTGTAGACTATCACATGCTGCCCTACTGTCGGTCTGGGAGGGTGTAGACTACCACATGCTGCCCTACTGTCAGTCTGGGGAGGGTGTAGACCAGGGGTCAGCAACCTTTTTGACATGGAGTGCCTGTTTGAAATATAGTTGTAACTAGTGTGCCTCAACAATATTCCATGCATCGTAATTTTTTTTCTCATAATCAGGTATTTTTAATGATAATTTTTACATTATTACATCATTATTGTTATTGTTATTATTAACAATATTATTATGATGGTTGTATCAACCCTAAATCTGAGTTGGGGGGGGGGGGGGGAATGCAATGCAGACAAACAGCTGCATACAGTGCGACCATTTCACTCACATTTGCCCATTCATTTTTGGACTTGTACGTGTGCTGTCATAGCTCCACCTACAGGCCTAATGGAGAACACCAGGAGAACACCAGGATGTGAATGGAGGGTGAATGTGAGGTATATCGTGTAAATAAGTTTTGATTGATCGCAAGACTACACTGTAAAAAAATTAATAATAATAAGTTACCAGCACTTAAAAATATTGAGTTCAGTTACTGTGCATTAAGGTTTTCAGTTTTCAATCCATAATAAGTTAACAGAAAAATAAGTACACTACCACATTATTTCAACCTAATAAAACTATGTTTATTGTCATTGTTTTAAGAACACAAGTTGACTTGGTAATACTCGCATTTTGAGTAAAAAAAATGGCTTTTAACATGTGCAATGTTCAATGAAATAGAAAAATAAATAATTAAATTTGTTGATTAATCCCACTGGTCACAATGGTGACCGTAATAATGTTTTTGTTATAAGGCTCTGCAAATGTTACTGAATGATGTAGCAATGTATTTCCAGCTAAATTGAAATAATAAACAAATAAAGGGTCTCAATTAAATATGTGGTAGTAAAAAGAACCTGTGGGAGGATGTTGTAACTAGTGTGCCTCAACAATATTCCATGCATCGTAATTTTCTTTTCTCATAATCAGGTATTTTTAATGATAATTTTTACATTATTACATCATTATTGTTATTGTTATTATTAACAATATTATTATGATGGTTGTATCAACCCTAAATCTGAGTTGGGGGGGGGGATGCAATGCAGACAAACAGCTGCATACAGTGCGACCATTTCACTCACATTTGCCCATTCATTTTTGGACTTGTACGTGTGCTGTCACCTACAGGCCTAGTTTCAAGTTTCAAGTTTCAAGTTTCTTTAATAGTTGTCATACAGAAGTACAGAATACTTTCATACAAATGCTTCTTACTGTTACGCTCCAGAGACTGTGCTAGACAAGATAGTATCAAATAACATAGTATAGCATGTAATTTAGAAGTAGAAAATGAGGTCACAGTGTTCAGTATAGACATATGTACAATGTTCGATGCAGAATAGACGTAACTGAGTTACCATATAATATACAATACTATGCAGTGTACTAATGTACAATACTATGTAGTGCAAAGCAGAAATGGGATGAGGTACAATTTAGGTACAATTTACAGTAAGGTGTACGAGTTGTAGTGCAATCCTTCATCAATAAATATAAAGTGTGGGGAGTGGGTGCTACAGTGTGTTTGTTTAAAGTGAGTGTGTGCTATAAAGTGTGTGGAGTGGGTGCTACAGTGTGTTTGTTTAAAGTGAGTGTGTGCGTGTGGATGTGTGTGCTATGTGCGTTTGATGGTTGTTGTTGTGTAGTGTTCATTGTTCGTTTAGCAGCCTGATGGCCTGGGGATAGAAGCTTCTTCTGAGTCTTTCTGTGCTCGCCTTGAGACTCCGGTATCGCTTGCCTGACCGCAGCAGTTCAAAGAGGCAGTTGTTCGGGTGACTGGAGTCTTTAATGATTCTCTTAGCCTTGCCCCTGCACTGCTTGTTGTAAATGTTCTGGAGGGTGGGGAGCCCCCCTCCAATTGTGCGTTCGGCTGAACGTGTCACTCTTTGTAGTCTGCTTCGGTCTTGTGCAGTGCTATTCCCAAACCAGGAGGTGATGTTGCCAGTCAGGATGCTCTCTATTGTACATGAGTAGAAGTTCTTAAGGATCTTCTGACTGACTTGGAACTTCCTTAGGCGCCTGAGGAAGTAGAGGCGTTGTCGTGCCTTCTTCACAACACTGTCAATGTGTGTGGTCCATGTCAAGTCCTCGGATATGTAGGCTCCGAGGCAGGCCACGTGAGCGGATCGGCGCGGCCGAGAAATCCGCTCATCGCTCTTTAAAGCTTGGTCCGCTCCACTAATCGATCATGTTGACCCCGCCCCCAAGTCGCTCTCCGCTCGCTCCCCGCTCACCTTGAATCGAGCCCCGCGCCAGATCGCTCGGATCGCTAGGCAGATTTTCTTTTTTTTTTGGAGCATGGTGTAAATTAGCTCAAACTACAACAGTCTACACCCCCTGGGCCCCTTAACAATTGTTTGTATTGAGCCGCATTGTAATTGTACCCATTCTGCAATGTTAAATAACGTTGTTTATCCATTCACTAGCTATATTAAGCGATGATAGGCTAGCCGAGCCACAATGCTATGGTCGCTGCCATTAACGTTAGCATGTAAGCTAACGTCAACAACAATGGCGTCGATACTTTTTCTAACAGAGAGAGTAGAGACGCCCACACTGGGCGTCTCTACAGTGACAAAGCCTGAACCGGATATCACAGGTTCACCCTTCTCATTGGTTGAAAATGGCCTTCATGTTTGTACATCGCCATCTGTTGCTTTGGCATTGTACTGCATGTATATTACATCAACAGTGTTAAACCACTGTGAGCGACCTGGAGTGGATTGGAGCGGAGGAGAACTCTCGCTCCGGACGTCGCGCCGACCCATTTTAAAACCCACTCCTCGCTCACGTCAAAACCGCCCGCTCCGCGCCCCGCGCCGCTCACGCTCCGATCCGCTCACATGGCCTGCTCTGAGGTACTTAAAGCTGTTGACTCTCTCAACCGGTGCCCCGTCGATGCTGAGGGGGCTGTAGTCCTTGACCCCCGACCTCCTGAAGTCCACAATCATCTCCTTTGTTTTGCTGACATTCAGGGAGAGGCTGTTTTCCTGGCACCATCCCGCCAGGACCTTGACCTCTTCCAGGTAGGCCCTCTCGTCGTTGGCAGAGATCAGGCCCACCACCACTGTGTCGTCAGCAAATTTGATGATTGTATTGCTACTCCGCTGAGCCACACAGTCGTGTGTGTACAGGGAGTAGAGGAGGGGACTCAGAACACAGCCCTGGGGGGCCCCTATGTTGAGGGTGATGGATGAGGAGGTGCAGTTGCCTGCTCTCACCACCTGGGGTCTGCCCGTCAGGAAGTCCAAGACCCACTGGCAGAGGTCATAGTTCAAGCCCAGGTCCCTGAGCTTGGCTATGAGTATGGAGGGGACTATGGTATTGAATGCCGAGCTGTAGTCGATGAATAGCATTCTCACATAGTTCCCCTTCCTCTTGTCCAGGTGTGATGCTGCTGTGTGCAGCACATGGGCTATGGCGTCCTCCGTGGACCTGTTGGGGCGGTATGCAAATTGCAGGGGGTCCATGTTGATGGGGAGGGAGGAGCAGATGTAGCCCTTTACTAGCTTCTCAAAGCACTTCATGGCTATGGAGGTGAGAGCTACAGGGCGGTAGTCGTTGAGGCAAGCAGGCTTGGATTTTTTGGGTACAGGGATAATAGTGGACTTCTTCAGGCAGGTGGGGATGACAGCCTGTTCTAAGGACAGGTTAAATATGTCAGTGAATACCGGGGCCAGTTGGTCGGCACAGACTTTTAGGACGCGGCCGGGGATGCCGTCCGGTCCTGCTGCCTTCCTGATATTCACTTTTTTAAAGGTCCGCCTCACCTCATGCTCTGTTACCCTGAACACTGAGTCTCCATCAGCAGCAGACCCCCCCCCCATTGCCGTGGCTTGTGGGCTGGTGTTGTTATTACCAGCATCAAACCTTGCATAGAAGGTATTGAGGTCATTTGCTAAGGAGATGTCACTGTTCAGTTTGAGGGAGGCGCCTTTGTAGTCTGTCATCGTTTTGAGCCCCTGCCACATAGCTCTAGAGTCAGCCTGTTCAAACTGGAGTTCAATTTTATCCATGTAGCACTGTTTGGCCTCTGTCACTGTCCTCCTTACGTTGTATCGCGCCACCTTGTGGTCATCGTGTAAATAAGTTTTGATTGATCACAAGACTACACTGTAAAAAAATTAATAATAATAAGTTACCAGAACTTTAAAATATTGAGTTCAGTTACTGTGCATTAAGGTTTTCAGTTTTCAATCCATAATAAGTTAACAGAAAAATAAGTACACTACCACATTATTTCAACCTAATAAAACTATGTTTATTGTCATTGTTTTAAGAATACAAGTTGACTTGGTAATACTCGCATTTTGAGTAAAAAAAATGGCTTTTAACATGTGCAATGTTCAATCAAATAGAAAAATAAATAATTAAATTAGTTGATTAATCCCACTGGTCACAATGGTGACCGTAATAATGTTTTTGTTATAAGGCTCTGCAAATGTTACTGAATGATGTAGCAATGTATTTCCAGCTAAATTGAAATAATAAACAAATAAAGGGTCTCAATTAAATATGTGGTAGTAAAAAGAACCTGTGGGAGGATTTCAACAAGATAAATGCGACAACAGTGCAAAATATTTCACTATAATATTTAAAAAGCAAAAAAAAAAAAAATGTTCCCTCGCATAAGGACAGACTAAAAACAGTGCCTAATTGCCTCTACGAATGGAATGTAACACCTGACGACCGGCCCTATTAATATGCAAAGTAGCCGGGTGGGTACTGCGAGTTGGCGCATCAGTCGAGTGCAGCGCATTCCTGTGTGCACGCGCGTGCATGCGCTTCTGCTCACAAAACTTAGGCTGCCCGGAGTGCAATCTCGTCCCATGAGCAAAAAAGAACCTGTGGGAGGATTTCAACAAGATAAATGCGACAACAGTGCAAAATATTTCACTATAATATTTAAAAAGCTAAAAATAAATAAATAAAAAAAATTATATATATATATATATATTTTAATGCTGCCCTCTGTGCCTATGAAAATGCCCCCGCGTGCCTATGCAGGCACGCGTGCCTAGGGTTTTCCTACCCCTGGTGTAGACTACCACATGCTGCCCTACTGTCGGTCTGGGGAGGGTGTGTAGACTACCACATGCTGCCTTTCTGTCAGTCTGGGGAGGGTGTAGACTACCACATGCTGCCCCTACTGTCGGTCTGGGGAGGGTGTAGACTACCACATGCTGCCCTACTGTCGGTCTGGGGAGGGTGTAGACTACCACATGCTGCCTTACTGTCAGTCTGGGGAGGGTGTAGACTACCACATGCTGCCTTACTGTCTCTCTGAGAGGGTGTATACTATCACATGCTGCCCTACTGTCGGTCTGGGGAGGGTGTAGACTACCACATGCTGCCTTACTGTCAGTCTGGGGAGGGTGTAGACTACCACATGCTGCCCCTACTGTCGGTCTGGGGAGGGTGTAGACCAGGGGTCAGCAACCTTTTTGACATGGAGTGCCTGTTTCAAGGGTGTAGACCAGTGGTTCTCAAACTATGGGTCGCGACTAGGGATGCTCGATATTGGCTTTTTTACTGATACCGATATACCGATATTGTCCAACTCTTAATTTCCGATACCGATATCACATTTTAATGCCGATATCGGCCGATAATATCGGTAGGCCGATAATATCGTACATAATTTCTATCGAAATGTAAAAAAAAAAAAAATTGAAAACTGATACCGATATTTTCCGATATCACATTTTAATGCCGATTTCGGCCGATAATATCGGTAGGCCGATAATATCGGACATCCCTAGTCGCGACCCAAATTGGGGTTGCGGGTAGGTGACAGTGGGGTCGCGCATTGGCAAGTAAACGTTATTATTATTATTATCTTTTTTATGTTCTGGCAACATATCCTGGCTAAATATGCCTCGTTTTATAACTGTGTATTGATAACATAGTGCTGTAATTACATTTTCTAATAAATATGCATGATCAAGTTCAACAACGTGTGCTTTTATTTTGATATTCCTTAATTCCACGTTGAAATTACACGATGTGGGGTCCCCAAAAAAATTCCTAAATAAAATGGGGTCACAGTATGAAAAAGTTTGAGAACCCCTGGTGTAGACTATCACATGCCTCCTCCGATACATGTGGAGTCGCCAGCTGCTTCTTTTCACCTGCCAGCGAGGAGTTTCACTCGGAGAACGTAACGTGTATTTCCCCCTGATCCCCTCCTTGCTGAACGGGCGCCCAGACCGACCAGTAGGAGTAGCTGTTTGCAATGACCAGGACTCATACCCCACCGGCTTCCCACCCGTGAATATCTTGCAGGGTGTGACGTACAGGCGTAGAGACAGAGGTGTTTAGCAGGCTGTGACGTACAGGCGTAGAGACAGAGGTGTTTAGCAGGCTGTGACATACAGGCGTAGAGACAGAGCTGTTTAGCAGGCTGTGATGTACAGGCGTAGAGACAGAGGTGTTTAGCAGGCTGTGACATACAGGCGTAGAGACAGAGTTGTTTAGCAGGCTGTGACGTACAGGCGTAGAGACAGTTGTTTAGCAGGCTGTGACGTACAGGCGTAGAGACAGAGGTGTTTAGCAGGCTGTGACGTACAGGCGTAGAGACAGAGGTGTTTAGCAGGCTGTGATGTACAGGCGTAGAGACAGTTGTTTAGCAGGCTGTGACGTACAGGCGTAGAGACAGAGGTGTTTAGCAGGCTGTGACGTACAGGCGTAGAGACAGAGGTGTTTAGCAGACTGTGACGTACAGGCGTAGAGACAGTTGTTTAGCAGGCTGTGACGTACAGGCGTAGAGACAGAGGTGTTTAGCAGGCTGTGACGTACAGGCGTAGAGACAGTTGTTTAGCAGGCTGTGACGTACAGGCGTAGAGACAGAGGTGTTTAGCAGGCTGTGACGTACAGGCGTAGAGACAGAGGTGTTTAGCAGACTGTGACGTACAGGCGTAGAGACAGAGGTGTTTAGCACTGTGACGTACAGACGTAGAGACAGAGGTGTTTAGCAGACTGTGACGTACATGCGTAGAGACAGAGCTGTTTAGCAGGCTGTGACAACTACAGCAACTGTAACAATTTATTGATCACCTGTGTTAACACAGCTTATGTTAATTTCCAATAGCAACCGATCGCACTGGTCACATTAATTCGGTGCACTAAACTAAACAATTACAACAAATCAAATTATACATCTGAAGCTGAAACAATGACACTGATTCTGACAACAACGTTCCACAATAAGCCTTTTCTGGCTGAATTAACATCATTGCACTGGTTCTCTAAGGAACTGGAGGGGCTGATATGTCTCTATAGGTTGTGTTTTACTTGGGGTTTGAGGGAAGGGGTTGTGACCTCATGAGACATATGACACATTGAACGACCACATCAAACAAGAGGTGGACGCGGGCAAATACTGCGGCATGGTCATGCTGGACCTACAAAAGGCCTTCGACACTGTCAATCACACCATTCTGATTGTCAAGCTAAAAGCAATTGGTTTTGATAGTTTATCAGTGAGCTGGATACAATCCTACCTGGAGGGGAGGGAACAGATGGTGGAAGTAAACGGTACCCTATCCCCCCCCCTCACAGTGAGCTGTGGTGTTCCACAAGGAAGCATACTAGGACCGCTACTATTCCTAATTTATGCAAATGACATGTCGTCAGCTTGTGACTGCAACTTGTTCCTGTTTGCGGACGACTCAGCCCTGCTGGTCTCTGACAAGAACAAGTTACAGGTTGAAAAAGCCCTCAGCTCGGAACTAGGCAAAATCTGCATATGGCTCGCCGACAACAAACTATCATTACACATGGGCAAAACAGAGTCCATTCTCTTCGGTTCAAATAACAAACTCAGCAAGACCGACGGCTTCTCGGTTACAGTGGGTGACAATATTATCACAAGGAAAGATGAAATTACCTACCTGGGTTCCATCCTAGAGGCTAATCTTTCCTGTGACAAAATGGCATCCAATGTAATAAAAAAAGTCAACCAACGAACGCGATTCTTGTACCGGATCTCCTCTCTGGTAAACAAGAATACCCTGAAGACTCTAGCAGGAGCACTCATTCAAGGGTACTACGACTATGCTTGCACCTCATGGTACCAAAGCACCTCAAAGGCACTAAAAAACAAATTACAAACATCTCAAAACAAGCTAGTCAGACTACTACTTGACCTGACTCCTAGAACCCACCTCACCCCTGCCCACTTTGACAACCTAGGATGGCTTAGAGTAGACGACAGAGTACAGCAACTTGCAATGGGCCTGGTCTACAAGATACACTACGCGACCAAGGTACCCATGTACATGTCAAAATACTTCCCAAAGGTCAGTGAATACCACGATCACAACACCAGAGGGAGCTCCACAAATCATGTAAAACCCAGATTCGGCTCAAACAAGGGACTAAACACGTTTCGCAATTATGCCACATCAATGTGGAACGCCCTGCCTAAAGCTGTAAAGGAATGTGAATCACTACCCACCTTCAAAAACACTCTCAAAAAACACCTACGTGAGACTGCAATTCGAAACTGGCCCCTACAAATGTCCTAACCTAGTTGTACAGTAAATGACCAAGTAAGGCTTTGTCAATATTCCAATGTACAGTGTAAAATGTGTGTGTGTCCCCTTCCCAACCCCCCCCCCCCCCCCCCCCCCACCTCCAATGTACAGCCCTCACCCAACCCACCCAACCCCACCCCACCCAACCAACCTCCTCCAATGTACAGTTTCTACGCCAAATGTATATACACTCCTTTTCTGGACACTTTTGTATCACAAACAGTACTGTATTTGCAAATCTGATATGTCATAAATGTATAGATGTAGCAGTACTGTCTATCTGTATGTCATGTATGTCATATATGTTATGATGAATTGAAAATGGGGGACCCTGATGTAAACAAGACGAAAGTCTTTCTCTGGTCTGCATCCCCTTAACAATTGTATGTATTGAGCTGTACTGTACTGTACCCATTATGCAATCTGTTAATAAACTTTTCAATCAATCAATCAATCAGACATGGTGATAGTCTATGCCAGTGACCTTTGTGCTGAAATGTCAGGGATTTGTCGTGGTTGTTTTATATGTAATATAATTACTCTTAGCCACCCTCTCCATTATACAAAGAGTATGGACTATTACCTATCACATTCTATCTCTGTGTTTTGTGTGTGTGTGTGTGTGTGTGTGTGTGTGTGTGTGTGTGTGTGTGTGTGTGTGTGTGTGTGTGTGTGTGTGTGTGTGTGTGTGTGTGTGTGTGTGCGTGTGCGTGTGCATGTGCATGTGTGTGTGCGTGCCTTCCTGCCTGTCTACTGTCTGAGGCTGACAGTCAAAGCCTTCAGATAAATGGATTAAAAGTCTATTTTAAAAGGCAGTACTCTGAGGATTTCGACTTCAATATATACATTTACATTGTAAAATTCAATGTCCATGGCAGGATTATAATGCAGAATCACGTTGAGACAGATAAGAATGAAAGACAGTTGACAAGGAGTCCATTGATATCCTCTGTTTGTGTATTTATATCGTGTCGGATCCGCAGGAGTTCTGATGAAGGCATTACGGCTCAAAGGAAGCCTTTCCACACAAAACTTACGTCATCTACAAAAGTAACTCCAAGTTCACAGTTAGCGTGGGCTGTTCACCCCATAGATATATATAATAAACACTAGATGGCTCAAGGCGGAGTCTCCCACGTAGTTCACCGGCGGCCATCTTGCTTGAGTGGACTACTGCTTTAAGGTGATGATCTGCACAAACAAAAATACTCTTAACTCGCTGAAATCTTGACGGATTTACAAATGGTTTGGTTTATTACAAGCGTTATTAAAGTGGCTATGATTCTTGCTTGGAAGAATCTTTTTTAGAATTTTTTTTATTGTCATATGAAAGTCCATTTTAAGTATGCAGTATGATAACTACATCTCTGACGTTTTTAACAAACCAAACGGTTGAATATTGAGCAAGCTATGGTTATTTCATTAGTACATACCATAGACATGTATGTTATGAGTGGGCGTGCTCCACCCACGCAAGATGGCCGCCATGTGGCAACGTCGGTCTCCGTTGGCCAGCAGCAGCGGGTGAGTCATCTAGTGATGTACATCTATGGTTCACCCTCTCCTCTTTGCATCAAAGCAAATCCCATGCTGGGGAGCGGGGGCAAATGGCAAATCCGTCTTGCAACAGGAAGCGACAGGGTTTATGGGGAAAATGTGGTCTTATCATGATAATTAGCCTACTAATTGCTTCGGCAATGATCTCATTTGTTTACTGTAATGATACCAATGCATCACAACCAATCTGACAATGATATATGATATGATATATTTTGATGGAAAAATTCTCATTGTAGCTTTAAAGTGGACTTATGGCGCCTGCTGGCCACGAGCGGTATTGTATCTGTATTGTCAATACATTTCCCATGAAGCGTTGTTGCTTCTTCTCACCACTTCTCTCTCTGTGTCAGTAGAAAGCTATCCGGCTGCAAGCTAGTCTAGCTCAGCACAAATTAATGTTAATGGTTCCGCTTCCATTCATCTGTGCTAAGCCAGATACGATACGATACGATATAGGCATGTAAATATTTGAATATTCTTCAGGCAATGATTCAATGCATCATGAAATCTCTTCATTTGACCACGATTCGATTCGATACGATTCGACCTTAGGATCGATGCATTGCGATGCATCGGTGCATTGTTACACCCCTGATACGATACGATACGATGAGATGAGATGAGATGAGATGAGATGAGATGAGATAAGATATTCCTTTATTGATCCCCTTGGCGAAATTCAGGCATCATAGCAGCATGGGGGAGGGGGGGGGTACAGGTATGGGCAGGGTAATAGTAGATGACATAAATACAGGCAATACAATTATAGTACAGTAGGAACGTAAAAATAGGCAGTGTAAACAATATAATTAACTCTGAATATACGCATATGAGCAAGTAGGCAGTGTGATCAAAGGTGCAGGTGAGGGTCTGTACGCTCTATCAATAAACACTGGAATTGAAATATATACTATGAGTAAGTACAGTATATACAGTATATACACAGGTGCAGTATACATAAGGTACCCTTACCAAGTTTCAAGTTTCAAGTTTCTTTAATAGTTGTCATATAGAAGTACAGAATACTTTTATACAAAATGCTTCTTACTGTTGCGCTCCAGAGACTGTGCAAGACAAGATAAGTATGAAATAAAATAACATAGTAAAATTAGAAGTAAAATATGATGGATATATATGATATATGATATATACGTCATACGTTATACGTTGTAGTTTAGGTGGGAGTCAGACACACTCAGCGATCAGACATTCCTAGTAGTTCTCGAGTTCTGCTGCCGTTAGTCCTCCGGCTGCTGGCAGCGGTCCCTGCCCACTGTTGTGGAGCCTGATGGCCACTGGTACGAAGGACTGGCAGAGGCGGTTAGTGGTGTGTCGGGGGGGGTATGAGTCTGTGGCTGAATGTGCTTCTCATCTTGACTAGTGCTATCTTGGATAGCTTTCTACTGAACGCACAGAGGAAGTTGGTATCTCTCTTTTTGTCTTACTCTGTAGAAGGCCGTATTTCCCATAATGCTGGCATGTGTTCCTTTAAAATGTGCAATGAAATCATCACTTCACTGTTAGGAAATCACTCACAGGAGATGTTTGTGAAGTTTGCAACTTGGTAAGCAGTGCAGACATATTCATACCCAGACGCTGTGGGTGCGTTGTCAATGGCAACACTTTGAACGTTCCAGTGACCAGTATTCATTTCGTCAGCTATTTCAAATGTTTGTTTTAGTCTTAGTCATGTCTCAAATGCTCTTTTTCGTTTTCATCATATTTAGTCACATTTATAAATGTTTCGTTTAGTCAAGTTTTAGTCAACTACAGGTCTGACCATTTTTGTTTGAGTCTTTTTTGTTTAGTTTCGATTTAGTCTTTTTTGTTTAGTCTCGCCACTCAGTTACAGCCTCATAAGTTGGCGTGAGCTTTTTTGAAACAAAAAAAGCTAACGTTAGTGCTAGCTGGTTAGACATATGTAAGCTATTTAATGTGTTCTATGGTGGTTGTTGACAGAGTTAGCTATGGGGCGAAAATAATATGTTAATGATGACAAGGTCTTCTCACTTAGCCATTAAACGGCGTGGTTTATTATCACATTGCACCCAACTGTACATGAGAGTCCTTCTCTTGTGAGAGCGAAGGAGGAAGAGACAGAGGGGGAGTCAACATCTCCTTTTATACCTCTTACCTGGCGGCATCATTAGCAGCTCCGCCTATAGCGCCCTCTTGTGGAAACAGTTAGACAGTTACATGCAATCGTACACATCACATTACTTTAACAGTGGTGGATCAACATAATGCAGCGATCCGTCATGCAGTAATGTAGGGAAACAAGGGGAGAGTTTCCTTTTCTGTATGGTGCTTTATTTCCAGCTCAATATGGGGTTTTACAGGTTGATAATTCCCTTCTCATACACAACACAGCTACCTGCTAATACGCTAGCTTCACAACAACAACGTAACATTCGGGCCGTCCTCCCATATCTCCCGGGGGGAAACAACACCCCCAGCATAACAGTGGTGCCCCTAAGATCATACAACTAGAGCGACACACACCCACGGAACGATGTGTTGGGGATAAGGGTTCCGCACGGACAATTGTGTTTGTTACTTTGTTACTACTTGCTAGCAAACGAGTTCCTGTTAGCTAGCAAGTAGCAAGTAAAATTGAAGTTGATGTCGAATAAACATCTAGCAAGATTTTATTTTGCAAACTACATTTTGTGTCGTCGTTTTTAGTCAACGACATTGCATGAATAACTTCGTCACGTTAGTGTCACATGATCTCCATTAACGTGACGTCTCGTCTCGTTTTCGTCAGGGGGGAAAGCTTCGCTGACGACTATTTAGTCATCATTTTCGTTGACTAAATGAACACTGCCAGTGACAACGCTTTGTAGTTTTGGCACCTGGTGAGTGTGCACAGACCAGTGATGCCACAGATTACTTGTAAAAGTAATCTGATTACTGATTACTGATTACTCCTTTAAAAAGTAATCTAAGTTACTTTACTGATTACTTGATTATCAGAGTAACTTAGTTACTTTGAAAGTAACTAGGTTACGAAGTCGTCGTCGTTCCCCCAACAGTTTTTTTTAAACGCTTTATTGAAAGTGCATAAATTGTTTTTAACTTGTTTCTCTGCACATAACGTAAATTGTTAAACTAGTGCTTCAGCTTCTGTACCATCAAGTATGGTAAAGCAACAGTCTATGATGCTCACAGCATTAGAGCAGCCAGCCAGTGGTTTTACAAAACCAGTGTATCACATCTAACAAATGCAGGCTGAACTATTCAATTATATCAACTGTAACTATTAAATTGTTTTTATAAATGTCTCTCTATAAACATACAATCAGTCTCTCTTTAACATGTGAATTAACTGTAAATCTGGCAAATAAGAGCTTTTGCTCTGCCACCATCAACCCTCCTGTACCTAGTCGAAGCGTCGGCTAGTGTTGTGATTCCAGATGCTTTCAATGCAATTGGATGTGCTGTTTTTAGCGGTAGACAGTATTTTGTTTCCCTATTGGGGTGGAATTCTGAACAGAAACCGCAAAAGTCATCTTGCGGTTTCACTTTTAATTTTGCCAAGCGTTTTGGGGTGGAATTCTCCGACGACGGAGCCCTGCTGTCACACGATTGGCGCATATGTCACATGACGTGCTGTGAAGACCCGCCCTACTCTGCCTCTGATTCGCAGACTGTGGATGGGGAATGTGATTGGACTAAAGCAGAGTCACTCACAGACAGAGCGTCCAGTCACGCCGCGGGACACATTCTTGTATTTAACCCTTTCACTGCCACACCACGTCACTCCCAAATAAGAAAAACAGCTCAAAATGTATTTTTGACTGTCGAAAACGAAATAAAATACTGCATTCCGCCTGCATTATGAATTTATGATGAGATAGTAACGAAATAGTAACGCACAGCCACTTGGACAAGTAACTGCAATCAGATTACTGGCTTTTAAAGATTAACGCGTTAGATTACTATTTTCGGGGGAAAGTAATCAGATTACAATAACGCGTTACTTAGTAACGCGTTACTGGCATCACTGGCACAGACACATCAACGTCTCAAAGACCACTAGACTAGACTAAAACAGTTCCAAAACAAAACCCCCCAAAAAGGATCTGCAAGCGTGTATGAAACCTGTGAGTGAACTGCCCCCTGAACGCTCCTTAGAAGAGGCCGGCAGCAGTATCGCGTTCCCTCTGCTGTGGTGGTGTAGGCCCTGGAGTCTGGTGTTTCCCATGCCACATCACAGTACTATTAAGTACAGTTGGCTAACCTCAATCATCCTCTACTCCCCTCGCTCTCTCTCTAAACCTCAGTGCTGTTAGTTGTCATAAAACCTTGAGAGAGAAAAAAAAAACAGAAAGGAAACAGAGAGACCCCGAGAAAACAGATGAGAATGTTTCACCAGGCAATAGCGTGTGAAAAATGTATAATTTAATATTTTTTCCCTTTACTCTCTTCACACGGGCCATGTATTTTCTCCCACCCCTCCCTTGCAATATTGAGTTCCTTTTTGTACAATGTGTGTGTGCATGCATGTTTGTGTGTGTGTGTGTGTGTGTGTGTGTGTGTGTGTGTGTGTGTGTGTGTGTGTGTGTGTGTGTGTGTGTGTGTGTGTGTGTGTATGCGTGTGTGTGTGTGCGTTTATGTATGCATGCATATTTGTGTGTTATCTATGTATGTTTTTTGTGTGTGTGCAAGTGTGAGTGTGTCTGTGTGTGCATGCATGCGTGTGTGCATGTGCGTTTATGTATGCATGCATATTTGTGTGCTATCTGTATGTTTTTTGTGTGTGTGCAAGTGTGTGTGACTGTGTGTGTGTGTGTGTGTGTGTGTGTGTGTGTGTGTGTGTGTGTGTGTGTGTGTGTGTGTGTGTGTGTGTGTGTGTGTGTGTGTGTGTGTGTGTGTGTGTGTGTGTGTGTGTGTGTGTGTGTGTGTGTGTGTGTGTGTGTGTGTGTGTGTGTGTCTCTGTTGGCTCCGGGGAATGTTTGCTGCGACGTTAGATGGCCTCAGCTTCTATAATAAGATATTTAATATCACGCTCTCAAGCTCCTCGGACCAAAAGTGATTTTCCAGGCCGGATGAAAGGGCCTGGTTGTCTGCTGCTCTTATCAGATCTAGTTGGGGCCGTGATGAAAACAGTGTGACCACCAAGCTCCAGGCTCCAGGCCTCCTTCTGTGTGCTCTGTGTGACCAGGCTCCAGGCTCCAGGCTCCAGGCTCCAGGCTCCAGGCTCCAGGCTCCAGGCCCCAGGCCCCAGGCCCCAGGCTCCAGGCCTCCTTCTGTGTGCTCTGTGCTGCTTCAAGACCAGGGCAGCGATAGGGAGGTGTAGTCTCTGACGTCACTTTAGTTTCCCACGTGGTCCACCCGTATAGGGATTTATCATAGGGAAAATGTATTATCGGCTATTGTGATAATTCTGCCTCGTGAACATTGGCAAGCTTTCCATTTTTTCACAAAATGAGTTCCATTCTTCTATCACTAACATTATTGTTTAAGCATTTTCAGTTGAAATAAAGTTAGTTATGAGGGTTTTTAATTTGTCGTTAAAAAATAAATACACTTACCAGTAGAACGCCTGTTGTTCAGTGCTGTCTACTACTACAGCCAGGAGTCTACGCTGTGGTGACGTCAGTCAGAAGAGCCAAAGTGATTGTAGTTCCTCAGTGAACGAAAACGTAAACGTTGTTATTTTGCAACTTTTCTGATTAACACTTTAATCGCAGATGATGTGTTTAGACGTCATTCCTCGCCATGCTCATTCTGCCGAAGATGCCGTAACTCGTCTTTGATATCAATATTTCAAAAATCTGTGCTCGAAATCATATTTCTCCTCCGGGGACCTGAGATGTACAGCTGAGCTCCACTCAACTCTCTAGCGGTTCAAGAGCGCCATCTGGTGGCCGATCGGCAGATCGCCAACAGGAAGTGACTCGTCAAACAGGAAGTGCTCATCTATATTTCGTCCGGGCACTCGCGATCATTAGCAGGACTCTATCTCAACACACTGGATAATCAATCGCTCGCCCTAACTCAATAAACAACGTTATTTGGACGTATATAGTATTATACAACCTGGAAATGGTTCATCAGGATCAACATCCCATAATCGAAAACTGTCTACTCCAAGCTGATCGTCCAACGGCGCGAGGAAGATACGGTGAGTTTCAACGTTATTTTCTAACGTCTTCTATACTAACTGATCTGATGATCATATGACCCACACTAGATGAATGGTATAACGTTGCCCACGGAATTATAAACGCCCCCTCGCCCATCCGGTCAATATCAGATGATACGTAGTAACTTCTAGAAGTACCTCCAGTTGAAATTTTTCATCTGGCACCGATCGCTACCAAACTGTATTTGATCATCAATATAATGCATTTGGGGCTATAAATCAAGTTCTGGAGAAAGCTGCAGAAAACGATAAAAACATACTTATACTTTAGACCATATTTTAGTATGAATATGTGAATGAAAAAGTATATCGTTGCTACACCCTGAACAATGGATATAGGACATTGAATGGGCCATAATAATGTCAATTTAGCAATAGAATTTAAAAAGTTATAGCCCTGCAAAGAAGGGGAACTTCTCCATAGACAAATAGAGCTGGCTAGGGATGGTAAATTATGAATTTAACCATGGCGATCAAAGTGTTAATTGCGAATTGTTTCATGTTGAGCTATACAGTAGATTGTGGATGAATACACACAGAAAGGTACACCATGCCAATGTTCATGCTTTATTTGTTTTAAACGAGACTATTTAGGAATGGGTCCATTGGAAATACATTGCCATTTCAAGGAGGGTGGACCGCATGGGAAACACCAATGACGTAACCACTACACCTCCCTATAGCGGGACATTGCAGAGTATTTATAGACCGGCAGCATCCATGTGCTCCGACAGGACAGTGAGATGTAGTAGAACATGAACGGAGGCGACCATGCGAGGTGCCAACCTGCTCATCAGGAGCAGTTAGGGGTTAAAAGTGTCTCGCTCAAGGACACTTCGACACACTGCCCGGGGGGGGCAGGAATCGAACCGGGAACCTCTGGATTACCAGACGACTGCACTACCTCCCGAGCCACACTGTCGCCCCCATAAACGAATACTCAAATCGATCACATACGTGACATAATCAAACAAGCGAACTAGCTGACTGCTGTTATTGCTAAACAGCTAAATATTTGCGAGTCGTTCTAACGCTATTTCCAGGAACAAAAGCATTCATTCCGAAAGTTACGTCGCTTGAAATGTCTGAGCTGCGATATTGGGACGTTTGTCCCGCGTCCCGCTACAACAAAACAATGTCCCGCAATTCAAAGATTAAAAAAATAATAATTATTATTATTTTTTTTTTACGATTATTATTTAATTTTTTTTTTAAAATGTTGTTAATTTAATGCCTCGTTCCAATACCCTCTTATATTTAAAATAAAAAAAATCGGGCGACGTCACAAACCAATGCATTGCGCAGCCGAGCAATAGTATCCAGCTGCAGGACCACAACACCGACACTCTCAGGACCCTCGCTCCCATTGGCTGATTTGGGTCACGTGACCGTCCCACCCAATGGCTGAATTGGAGTATATATTGGAGTATATATATATATATAGTATATATAGTATATATATATATATTACAGTATATTATAGCCATTATTGCTGTGATGCTGTCTGTCTCTGAGCAACAAGACAGCAGCTGTAGAAAGGATGTTATGGACCTGTTGAAGTTTATAATACAATAAGTTACTATATTGCTATAATATGATATTATATTATATTATATTATATATAGCTATATATATAGACCTCTCTTGGTCTGAGGTGTGGCCGCTCCCCTATCCCAACTCAATTCCAACCCATACCAAAAAACGTAAATAAAGTGCAGTGCCACGCTCGGGGCTCTTTGGTCTCTAGAGGTCGCTGTTTGATGGCATGACAGATTCTGCCTTTAATTAATGAAGAAAAAGAAGGTAGAAGCAGACGTGTTGTGAGT
>NC_140169.1:199933632-199943632 GCF_963971535.1 Notolepis coatsorum | reverse complement strand
AGATATTGCAAATTATTCCTCACAGTATAAAAGTCAGAGGAGTAATTCATAATAATAATAATTACTTGCATTTATATAGCACTTTTTCTAGACACTCGCTTTACAATGTAGGGTGGAAATTGCCTCCTTCACCACCACTGGTAGCACCCAACCTACTCAATGGCTGCCATCCACTGGCACCCGGCACACATCACACTACACAATGGTTGAACGGCTCAGGAGACAGGGATTGATATCAGCCGATTAAGGGGAAGGGATGAATTAGGTGGCCTTGATGTCAGAGACCTGATTGGGAACGTCGGGGAACGTCGGGGAACCCCCTACTCTTTACGATAGGCATCCTGGGTTCTTTAACGACCGAATTCAGTCACATAGTCATGCAGGGAAGATTTGAATGATCGTGTGCGTGGGTCCGTTGTGCACGGTGCGAACGTGATTGTGAGCGTGGGTCACTGGGTTGTCAGGAAGGCGGGGTCACGTGAGCAGCCTGCCAAATGTGCCGGTTTAACCCTTTCACTGCCACACGACAAAGGGTTAACCCTTTCACTGCGACAATACAGAAGGTTAATCCTTTCACTGCCACACTACCAAAGGGTTAACCCTTTCACCGCAACAATACGGAACGTTAAACCTTTCACTGCCATGCGACAAAGGGTTAACCCTTTCACTACCACACTACAGATGGTTAACCCTTTCACTGCCACACTACAGATGGTTAACCCTTTCACTGCCACACTACCAAAGGGTTAACACTTTCACCACGACAATACAGAAGGTTAACCCTTTCACTGTCACACGACAAAGGGTTAACCCTTTCACGACCACACTACAGAAGGTTAACCCTTTCACTACCACTACGCTTAACCGTCTGTAGTGTGGTAGTGAAAGGGTTAACCTTCTGTAGTGTGGTTGTGAAAGGGTTTAAAGGAGGAGGAGGAGGAGGAGGAGGAGGAGGAGGAGGAGGAGGAGGAGGAAGGCCTGCTTCCGGGATGAGAGGAAGAAACGTCTGGTGGCGATAAGGCAGGAGGAGGAATGGCCGTGTTGCACATCCCCTGCCTGCAGTAATGGTGGTGTGATATAAAGAGAGAGAACCCCCAGCAGCCAAAACAATCAGGGGAAGAATCCATTGTACTGGTCCTCAGGAAGGAACGGCTTCAGATGACTAACCCATGTGTGGAAGAATGGGGGCTTCCCTTCCAATGGTGGGTGTGCGTGTGTGTGTGTGTGTGTGTGTGTATGTGTGTGTGTGTGTGCAGTGTGCAAACCATAGCATGGTCTTTGGGTGAGCCAGATAATTTTTTTTGCTGGGGCGCGGCGCGCGGACTGTTGGAGGATACTGTGATCGCAGCCTGTAGCCTGTAGGCCTTGTGTATGTATGTATGTGACAAATAAACCTCTTGAATCCTGTCATATTCAATCAGTTTCAGTAACTACAGAACCGATAATACTAGACAACTCACTTGTTGAGGTCCGGCCGTCTGGACGGTCTGGGCTTCCATGGCACGGTCACCGGGCGTTGTAATACTAATAATAGTCCCCACCGGAGCAGCACCAAGCAGGTGTAATTGTAACGGCATCGCCTGTAGATGATCCCGCCTCCTGCTGCTCTGTCAGCTTCACTGTCTTCGTGAAACCAAAATTGGTTAGGCTTACTTGTTTTCGTTTAGACATTATGCATTCCTGAGTGACCTTATTTACTGGCTGTCAAAACGATCACTGTGTCAACAAGTCAGGTTACAAAGTGGGTCAAGTTTGATTTGTGCCGTGCGTGCGTGCAGGCTGCAGCGCCGCCGCGCTCCGAATGGTAATTGCAAGAATAGCATGCATGTTGCCATATTACGTGTGAATTAGTGCGCAAATCATTAATCATACATCCAAAATAGCATACGTTTATTATTATACACGGTGATGATACAGAAAATTACAGAAAAATTAGAAATGCATGGCAAAAGTAGCATTTATTTTCAGTAATTTAGAGACCCCCAGGGGAGCTTTAGAGACCCCCAGGGGAGCTGATGTCTGATCTAGGGGAGCTATAGCGGACCGAGCTCCCCCCGTGGATCGCACCCTGTGTGTGTGTGTGTGTGCGTGTGTGCGTGCGTGTGTGTGTGTGTGTGTGTGTGTGTGTGTGTGTGTGTGCGCATGCGTGTGTATGTGTGTCTTGAAACAATGAGGACAATCGCACTCTAAAAGGATGGATGAACTCGTCAAAGTTGATTAGTACCCGAGGTGCGTTACATCACTGTACACCGGTGACGACTTGACGATAAATAACTTTTTTCTTTTTTCTTTTTTTCTCCATTTTCCTCCGATTTTCTCCCATCCCAATGTTAGTCGTTATGCCAATTCCCAATCCCCTTCCTGGTCGCTGCGCACTTACCCCCCACAGTCGGTCTGGGAGAGTGGAGGCTACCACGTGCTTCCTCCGACACACGTCCAGCCAATCAACCGCTTCTTTTCACCTGGCAGCGCGGATTCTCATTGAGAGGGCGTAGCGTGTGGAAGGATCACACTATCCCACTCAAGTCCTATCCACGCTTAGCAGGCGCCCTGACCGAACTGTAGGAGTCGCTGTTTACAACGACCCGGACCCAACCCCGGAGCTGTGAGCTGGATTCGAACAGGCGAATCTAGCCGCTCCGGGGTTTGGTGACGAACGCAATATCCGTTACGCCACCTGACCGGCTGACGATAAATAACTTTTAATCTTTTACAAAAAGTGTATCTGAATTCAATATTGGACTATTTGACTGTTTCCAAGGTGATATTTTCTCCTGTGTGTGTTTGCACCTAATAGCCTTGAGCGCAGCCTGGATTGATTACAAATCAATTTGTTTGTGTTTCTGTCTGTGTCTGTGTTTGTGAATGGTTGTGTTTGTGTGGTCGTATTATGTGTGAGCGGGCATGTTTGTGCATTTGTGAATGTGTGTGTGTGTGTCTGTGTTGTGTGTGTGTGTGTGTGTGTGTGTGTGTGTGTGTGTGTGTGTGTGTGTGTGTGTGTGTGTGTGTGTGTGTGTGCGTGTGTTTGTGTGTGTGTGTGTGTGTGTGTGTGTGTGTGTGTGTGTGTGTGTGTGTGTGAGATATGCCGTTAAGTCATAAATGAAGTGCTGCCACCCCAGACCCCTGACCCCTGTGACCTCTGTGGCTGGTGGCCTCTAAATTATCCTCTCCACACCTCAACAAACCCCTGCAGTCCTTATATGTCTGGTTTTTTTCAAATCATAAATCTAGTGTGTGTGTGTGTGTTGCACATTTGTGTGTGTGCGTGCATATGCATGTATTTGTGTGTGTGTTAATGTGCAAGCATGTGTGTGCGTGTCTACGTGTGTGCGCTGCTGTGTGTGTGTGTGTGTATGTGTGTGTGTGTGTGTGTGTGTGTCTATGTGTGTGTGTGTGTGTGTACTGCTGTGTGTGTGTGTATTTGTATGTCTACGTGTGTGTGCTGCTGTGTGTGTCTACGTGTGTGTGCTGCTGTGTGTGCGTGTCTACGTGTGTGCGCTGCTGTGTGTGTGTGTGTGTTAATGTGCGAGCATGTGTGTGCTGTGTGTCTATGTGTGCTGCTGTGTGTGTGTGTCTACATGTGTGTGTACTGCTGTGTGTGTGTGTGTCTATGTGTGTGTGTGTGTGCTGCTGTGTGTGTGTGTGTGTATGTGTGTGTGTGTGTGTGTGTGTGTCTATGTGTGTGTGTGTGTGTGTGTACTGCTGTGTGTGTGTGTATTTGTATGTCTACGTGTGTGTGCTGCTGTGTGTGTCTACGTGTGTGTGCTGCTGTGTGTGTGTGTCTACGTGTGTGCGCTGCTGTGTGTGTGTGTGTCTACGTGTGTGTGTGTGTGTGTCTACGTGTGTGTGCTGATGTGTGTGTGTGTGTGTGTGTGTGTCTACGTGTGTGTGTGCTGATGTGTGTGTGTGTGTGTGTCTACGTGTGTGTCTACGTGTGTGTCTACGTGTGTGTGTGTGTGTGTGTGTGTGTGTGTGTGTGTGTGTGTGTGTGTGTGTGTGTGTGTGTGTGTGTGTGTGTGTGTGTGAATGCTTGCTTGCTTGTTTAAACATGGTTTCCTCCTCTGCAACATTGTCCATAAAACGGGACTTTGTGTGGTGATTATTTGATCAGGCGCTGTGACAGTCAGGAAGGACCTGGTGAATTTGGCTGCTTGCCGCTCATTGGTTTAGAAACGGCCACCTGGGGCGTGACGGCACACTGAGCTCCTGGGCCACCTTCAGAATAAAAGCAGCCATGTGTGATTCATTATTCCATTGATTGGGTTTCACCCTGGAGCGCTGTGCGTGACTATCCGAGATACAGCCCTCAGACTTCCTCCAACACGCCGGGGCTCAGCGGTAAGGCTATAGACCAAAGAGAGAGGACCCATAGATATATATATCTCTATACATTCTAGATGGCTCAAGGAGGAGTAGTTCACCGGCGGCCATCTTGCTTGAGTGGACTACTGCTTTAAGGTGATGATCTGCACATACAGAAATATGATAAAAAAAAATAAAAAAATTTTTTTATATGAAAGTCCATTACATTTACATTTACATTTAGTCATTTAGCTGACGCTTTTATCCAAAGCGACTTACAAGTTCTGTGCGACAAGACAGCAAGAAGGGTATAACTCTATCAGCTGAGTAACAATGTTCATCAAAGTGTTGCGTGTTACAGTGTAGGTTAGTTTATTAGGACAAGTGCATGACATTAAGGTTAGTCGGGGTTAGATTTTTTTTTTTTTTTTTTTTTTTTTTTTTTTTTTATCATTTCAGATAATGGTTGAAGAAGTGAGTCTTTAGTCGACGGCGAAAGATTGGACGGGATTCGGCTGTCCTAACTGGGATGGGTAGTTCATTCCACCATTGTGGGGCAAGGACTGAGAATAGGCGGCTTCTCTTTGATGACCCTCCGGGAGCTTGGATAGGAGTAGATCTGAGGCGCCCAGAAGACGCAGAGCGTAGGGGTCTTGAGGGTGTGTAGTTAGAGACCATTGACCGGAGGTAGGCGGGAGCGGTTCCCTTTGCCGCACGGTATGCTAGGTCGAGGGCCTTGAAGCGGATACGTGCAGCAAACCATTATAAGTATGCAGTATGATAACTACATCTCTGACGTTTTAACAAACCAAACCGTTGAAAATTTAGCAAGCTAGCGACTCCTACAGGTCAGTTGGTGCGCCTGCGCAGTAGAATCAGGAAGCGATGGGGGCGGCGCCCCTCCAAAGCGCAGACCCCTGACTCTGAAAGATCGCGCGGCGCAGGTGAAAAGATGCGACTGCTGTTACCTCGAGTATCGGAGGGGACTCGTGCTATGTATGACTTAGTCCACATTGCAGCCGGCTTGTGGGAGGCAAGAAACAGCGTTCGTGACAGGGGAGGGTTGAATTGGATGATACGAAATTGGGATGGGAGAAAAATAGAAAATGGGAGAAAAAGTGGATAAAATTTTTTTTTAGCAAGCTATGGTTATTTCAATAGTACATGCACCATAGACATGCATGTTATGAGTGGGCGTGCTCACCCACGCAAGGTGGCCGCCATGTGGCAACGTCGGTCTCCGTTGGCCAGCAGCACAGTTGAGTCATCTTCTGATATATATCTATGTATATCTATGGTTAGACCCATAGCAAAGGAAGCCTGGGTCTATCTCCTGAATCATACTACTAAGGGGGTATGAGTTATCCAGTACTCATGTACTTGTTACATTACCACTTACTCCACTGATGAAATGCTACTCAAAATTCACATATGGCTTTGGCTGGAACAGAACAAGGCGCCTGCTGTATTTAATTTAATTAGATTTAATTTCAAACCTTTATTTATAGTCCCTCGTTTACAGTGACACGCGTTACATACAGAAAGAAAACATACATAATAACATACATACATAAATTGCAGAATTTCAAATCACAACAACATGCCAAGAGGACAAACAAGGACATCAACTAAAATTGTACCAATCGATACACAGTGGTTAGATTAGATTAACTGGACTTTGAAGAAGTCTTTATTCATTGCACACATTGACAATGTCGTCATGCAGTGACACACACATGCAATGGGCGGCACACACAGATACACACACATGCAATTTCTTCTTTTGGATCCCCGATGAAATAGTCCTCTCTGCGTTTGACACATCCCGTCGTCCTTCCCCCCCAAGGGCAGCCGAGAGCAGACATGGGCTGCGGCGTGGGGCCGCGCCCGGGGACCAATCCAAGTGCTCCTGTCCGTCTTCCTCAGGGACACGACAGCGTTTGCGATCTGTTATGCATGTTTTTACATTGGGTTTATCTTATCGGGGGGGACCCTTGCGAACACGGGGAGAACATGCAAACTCCACACAGAAAGGCCCGGGAGATACCCCACCTGGGTACCTGGCAACACGACAACCTGGTCCCCAAGCGGGAATCGAACCCTGGACCTTCTAGCTGTGAGGCGACAGTGTTAACCACTACGCCACGTGCCGATCAACTCTGCCAACAGAGGGAAGAAACTCAATCTGTAGAGCGTGTTGGAGGTCATTTCATGAGCTATAGGGGCATCAAAGGAACATGCAGATTTGGCAAGTTCTAAGCAAACTTGAGGGACCTTAAGAACTAGAAAAAGTCTCCGCGCCGTGAAAATGGCAGCGGTGATACACATACTTTGTCTCAAGACTTAGTCCTGCATGTATCAACAAATGCGAATGTTGGTGTGAAATGTATGTGTGCCATTATTACTACCAACTGTAATTGTGGAATATTACTATAATGAGCTGTATGTGTATGAACCAAGCATCTCACTGTAATGTACCTGTACTTTATTCGTGACAATAAATAAACGACTACTACAACTAGCATCACTAGAAACGGTCACATAGGTTCTAAAATTCCATTCCAACAATGTTGCGATATAAGAAGGTAGCTTACCAATAAGATAATAAATAAATGATAATAAGTATAGTCTGTGTTTAGTATAGTAATAACGTTTAAAAAAAAAAAAAAAGTATAGTCTATGTCACATCCAGACAGAGGTTAATTTTATTTGTTGAGTGCTCGTTTTTGATTCATTAGAGCACTTGACTACTTCAAGATGCTCATGTCTACTTCACGCACACACATACACACAAGGCACTGTTATGAAAACTGTTAACAAAAGGCCCTTGTGTATAGGTTGCAAAGGTCAAGGAAGTAAAGGCTAAACCTAAAGGTTTTTCCTGAAACATAGATGCCTTTTAATTAGTCGTCCTGTTCACTTTCTCTGTTCACCTAAGAGCCAGGATGTGAGTGCGCGCGTACGCATAACGTTTGCGCGTGCGGTGCGAGTCCTGCTGTGTTTATCGGATTTTGACGGGAGACATCCTGATTTACAGAAGTGTGTGAATTATGGTAAGTAGATGGATTAACCATGAAACCTCCGCTCTAAACAGGAAGGGGAAGTTGGGTGAAGCCAGATTTGTCACAGATTAAGTTCACCGCCCATAACCTCGAGTTCTATAGACCCCACAGGCTCTGGAGGCATGTTTACTGACCCAGTCTGGTTCACTCTCCAAACACAACCATGAGAGGAGTGTCACAGAGATCTCCAGCCCGCTGTACAGTACATCCTTTCCCATTGGGAGGTGTAGTCTGACATCACTTCAGTTTCCCGCGCGGTCCACCCGTATAGGGATTTATCATTGGGAAAATGTATTATCGGCTATTGTAATAATTCTGCCTCATGAACATTGGCAAGCTTTCCATTTTTGCACAAAATGAGTTCCCTTCTATCACTAACATTATTGTTTAAGCATTTTTGGTTGAAATAAAGTAAAAGTTTTTAATTAGTCGTTAAAAAAGACATACACTTACCAGTGCTGTCGCCTAATACAGCCAGGAGTCTACGCTGTGGTGACGTCAGTCAGCAGCGCCAAAGTGAGTGTAGTTCCTCAGTGAACGAAAACGTAAACGTTGTTATTTTGCTCCTTTTACGATTAATTGCGAATTTTTTTCATGTTGAGCTATAGATTGTGGATGAATACACACAGAAAGGTACACCATGCCAATGTTTATGCTTTATTTGTTTTAAACGAGACAATGTAGAAATGGGTCCATTGGAAATACATGGCAAAAAGGAGGGTGACGTAACCACTACACCTCCCTATTGTGTAACAGAACACTCAAACACACCGGTGGAGATCTTGTGTTTTTGTGTCGGCTTCAGTCCTCTCGCCTGTAGCTCTACTGTATATATCGGGCTGTTACTTTCCCCCATTGTACCCCCTTGTAACTTGTGATATCAAATAAATTGAGTTAAAATTCCACCGCAAAAAGCAACATTAAACGAATTTACCGGATTGTGGCCTCCTAACTGTTTAATGTTCTCTATGTGGCTGTGCCAAGGCCGCCCTCTGCTCAGAAACATCGGGGCAGCAGGAGGTGTTCATTTGGTTGGAGCCAGACGGCATTAACGGCCTAGCTCTCGAGCCTCACTCAATTTCAAAGAACTCCAATAGGCGAGTCATTTTAATTTCCTGATACTCTCTCTCTCTCTCTCTCTCTCTCTCTCTCTCTCTCTCTCTCTCTCTCTCTCTCTCGCCAGGTGACGGAGGTAACTAGAAGTAAAAACTCAGCCCTCTCCCCTTGTGTTTGATAGGAGTGGCAACCTTTGAGTGGCGTGGTCTGACACCCGCCCCCTTTTCACCTTTTGTAAAACTGGAGCATGTGCAGTAGGTTATAATAACTGGACTTTTTTGAAGAAGTCTTTATTCATCATGCAGTGACACACACATGCGATGGGCGGCACACACACAGGAACACACACATGCACTTGACCCATCCCATCGTCCTTCCGCCCAAGGGCAGCCGGGAGCAGATAAAGGCTGCGGCATGGGTACCTGGCAACGCGGAAACTTGGTCCCCAAGCGGGAATCGAACCCTGGACCTTGTAGTTGTGAGGCGACAGTGTTAACCACTACACCACCGTGCCGCAGTAGTTCAGGGTTACAGTATTATCTCTGGCCGTACGATATGCATAGAGCTGGCTGTGAACTAATTTTACTGTGCAGTAAACCAACTTTTCAACAAATACATGGGAGACCCAGAGTGGAATTCCACTTTAACCCTTTCACCACAACACTACCAAAGGGTTAACCCCTTTCACTGCGACAATACAGAAGGTTAACCCTTTCATTGCCACACAACAAAGGGTTAACCCTTTCGCAACCACACTACAGAAGGTTAACCCTTTCGCAACCACACTACAGAAGGTTAACCCTTTCACTACAACACTACAGACGGTTAACCTTTCACTACCACACTACAGAAGGTTAACCCTTTCGCAACCACACTACAGAAGGTTAACCCTTTCACTACAACACTACAGACGGTTAACCGTCTGTAGTGTGGTAGTGAAAGGTTAACCGTCTGTAGTGTGGTAGTGAAAGGGTTAACCTTCTGTAGTGTGGTAGTGAAAGGGTTAAGGCAGAGTGGTGTGAGCTGACTTAACCTGTTCCCATCCAGGGCTCTCTGCATGCATAATGGGTCTCTGGTACTGGACAATTTGACCTGTGGTCTCTCTGTGGTCCATGTTCCTTACAGTACGTGCTCAGGCGAGATGTACTATTAACTCTCGAATGACCCGCGACCTGTCATCTCCTCAACCTTCACCGATCGCTTCAGACATCTCAGAGCTTTGAAGGGATTCTGGGTTCCTGACACCATGGTAGTAGAATCAGGTTGGAGATCTCTGGATATTGTTTACTGAGCTGGCCACCTCTGAACACACTAGAGGGTAGAACTCACACGCCGGTGCTCCATAAACACTGTTAAGTGTTATTGCAGTTTTTGTAATGCAATAGAATTCAACTTTAATCTTTAATAATAAAAAAAAATCTTTGGGGTCAACAGAGTGTCCAAGTTCTGCCTTCTACTAGGATAATGCTCTATGCCTCAACACCTATACCAAGTTAGATGTGTGCTATGTCTACTGAACAACTTTGAATACACCTCTTAAATAATGCCAAAACACATAAACCACAATGCAAAAGACTATT
>NC_140169.1:199892610-199933432 GCF_963971535.1 Notolepis coatsorum | reverse complement strand
TATTGTATAGTAGTGCATATAGGACTCATTACCTTTAATTCGTAAGCTTAGCGTTGTATTGTATTGTATCTTAGTACCTTTTATCATGTCTATTTTATTATCTATTCTATTGTATTCTATTATTATTTGTATTTTTTTGCACAATCAAGGCAGGCATGGCCACCTTCATTTCACTACATGTCCCGTGTATGTAGTATGTGACCAATAAACCTCTTGAATCTTGAATCTACCTTGAGTGAATACAAGGCTCATTTTAACAAAGCTAAGCGCAATACACACAAGTACCACCAGATGTCGCTGTAATTCAATCCAGTTCAGATGAGATAGAGGCAAACTCCACAGTCAAGGCTCTCGTGTTCATGTTTAATCCCTTTATTTCTTTTCCCCCCTTTCTTTCTTTGCCTCTCATCTGTGTGATGATGTCATTTTAGGGAGGTGGTGCACCTGGTCCCCAAGGCAACCCTGGCCCCCCAGGGCTGGAGGGAGAGAGAGGTAGAGGGAGGCCTGTTGGGCCGGCGAACACTTGAATACTAATAATTAAAACGGACACACTGTTCGCAGCCCATAAAGCAGTTCAACTCACAAAGCAGCTCCAGCAGCTGAAGCATTTTATTTTATTTGATCTTTATTTATCTCTAACATTTCAACCATAAAACAAACACACATTTGTAATAACAAAAAAAAAATGAAAAAAATGAATACAAATTAAATACAAATAAAATAAAATATATCTTCAGACATGGAAGCAATAATCAGCATAGCTCAAGACAATTGTTTTGTTCGAAAAGGGACAGAATGAAGCAAAGCTTATCTGGTCCTGCCCCAGCCTTACAATATCATATTAATATGTAATAACCTATCTATCAATATCATAAAACAATATACCTATCCACTACAGCAAAAGATAAATAAATAATTACAAAAATACTAGTTCACGTTATTTGCAAGCTCCCCTAACTTATACTATTGATAGCATTGCTAGCATTAATATTAATATCCCTAGACTGCGGGCATCCCTGCAGGAACTGACCGAATGTGCTGTACAGTGTTCTGATCATTTTCCAGTATGATATCCATGTTGTTTTTCCAAATGATATTGATCGATTGATTATCTCACAGGATTCCCTGGCGATGGAGGAGATGCTGGTCCACCAGGTAAGACAAAATGGTTTTATTGATTATTTTGGAAGAAATGGCTAGCCAGTGAATTGTAGAGTAGCCACGATAGGAAGGAGAGGGTAGGGCGTATCTGAATCTGTCTATAGTCTCTTGATAGTATATAGAAGTGAAATACAGGTTAATGTTTTATGGGGTTGCTATATGTTTTATTGATTGATTGATTGATTGATTGATTGATTGATTGATTGATTGATTGATTGATTGATTGAAAACTTTATTAACAGATTGTAGAATGGGTACAATACAGTACGGTTCAATACAAACAATTGTTAAGGGGATGCAGACCAGAGAAAGACTTTCGTCTTGTTTACATCAGGGTCCCCCATTTTCAATTCATAATGAATTATTATTATTATGATGCTCTATGTTTTTATTATGATTATATGTTTTATTACGATGCTCTGCGTTTTATTATGATGCTCTATGTTTTATTATGATGCTCTATGTTTTATGATGTTTGTCCATGTCCAAAATCAGGGACCATGATAGAAATAAGTGCTTGCACTTTCTCATGTTTTTATCCCTTGAATGCTGTCTTTTACTCCGCAATAAAAATCAATCAATCAATCAATCAATCAATCAATCAATCAATCAATTCCACCATCTAATCACGGATTACTTCAATGAATTCAGTGAACTACACTTGAGAACAATGCTGCTGATGATACAAAACTGTATTTACACACTGCAAACATTTGCACATTGCTCATTGCACATCACACCAGATACTTTTTTTTTTTTTTTTTTAACTGTACATAGCCATTTTGTTATTCAATTTCATAGTTTAATATCTACATCCTGATCTGCAATGCACACTTTTTAGAACTGTATATAGTAATCTTGTTTTCGTCGTCTTATTTTATTCTATGCTAAATTTATTGTATTTTATTATTGGTTTTAATATTTTATATATTTGGTTTATTATTGATGTTAATGTGCAATATTTTATTATTGGAAGCTGCTATAGTCGAGGGACCACAATAAATAGATTTTCACTCTTCTTGCTGTAAAGTACTGAAATAAGTGACAATAAAGGAATCTGAATCTGAATCTGAATCTGAAAAACCAGCTCTCTTGACTTCGAAGCGACCCTGACTGTAACTGAGGGGTACAATTCCCTGACTGTATTGAATAAGTATGGTATCATTAAACCACTACTGACTTATGTACATTACTACTGGCCATACAGTACACAGGTATATGAGATGAACACATCCACAATAACACGGTTTCACACAAATACTCGTTTAGAAGAATATTTATTAGCAGCAATAAGATTATCTTACATTACTTTACTTATCAAGATTGAGAATTGCGCTTGTAAGGCGAAGAATGTGCATGAATAGGTCAAGAGCGTAAGTCCATGAGCATATTACGCAGGAGATAATTAATACCACCTGTATCATAAGAATTATATATATGGTACACTAGTAGGGCAGCGGGAGATACTAATAGGGTCCCTCCGGTTGTAGGCCAGCAGGGGAGAGGATTTGTCGGTAGCGAAAGTCTGGGTCAACGAGGAATAAGGAGACTCCAGGTACAGGAGACAGTGCAATAATCTCTTGATCCGCAGACGAACAACAGCTATTCTCCGGTATGCAGTGCCGCATGGAAGAAAGCTAGCCAGCCTCAGGCGTCCTAGAGGCGGGCTCGACGTTGCTCCTCACAGGGTAAATCCCACACAATTGTGGGTGTAGACGATTCTCCGCTCCATCAGCTACAGGACCAAAGCAAATATAATCCAGCCGAAAAGGGCTCTGTAGTCGCCGGTGTAGGTTATCCAGTGTACATATCCACACGGTTCTCGTCTAGGGCTCCTCGGATGACGGCACCAGGTTAAGCCGCCCAGCCTGGATAAGCACACTAGCTCGGTACGAGGAAGCGTTGATAATGCTGGTCACTATAGAACGGTAGCCGCACGATACACTATACATAATAGACTATTACTTAAATAATAGAATAGGTCGAACTCGACGATACAGCGTTAAACTCTGACACTTCAGCTATCAATTCGCACGCGGTCTCAAGGCTCTATTTTGGGGCAAAACGGGCCCACTTCACAGCACGTTGTATCGTGGTGTGAGGCTTCAACTTATTGGTTAACATACTGCTGTATTCACCTGCGCCGTATTTATACGTTAGGTGAACAATCTAGTACCAGCCTCATTTCTGTCTCGTATTCTTGCGCAGAGCCGGTCATGTCCAGGCATGTCTTTGGCGGTGACTTTGAACTAGACATTGGGGGTATGGCCGTGGCGCCTAGGGGATCGCTGTCCAATAGGAGAACGAAATATTATGGTCTGTACTAGGTAAAGGGATATTCCGTGTATATGTACAAAGAATATACAAGGGATATCAGACGATATACAAATACTATACAATATATCTCAAGTAATAAATATATATATTCGGTTTAATCTGATCCTTCGTAACACTGACCGTTCCTCTCTCTCTGACTCTGGCGTGTTCTAGGCAGTCATGTGGAAGGCCCCCGAGGAGAGCAGGGCCGCGGGGGAGACCCGGGTCCGAAGGGAGAGCGGGGTCTGGACGGGGAGTCGCTCCGCGGACCCAAGGGACACGACGGCCTCACGGGACCCCCCGGCCCCCCGGGGCCGATAAGTGACGATACGTGTGACCTGGAGAAAGGAGAGCTAGGGCCTCCCGGGGGTCAGGGGCTGCGCGGAGAGGAGGGACAGAAAGGTGAGAGGAGACGACAGCGTGGCTACATGAGTAGAGCTCCGGACTCATGATCGGAAGATCACCGGTTCGAGCCCCGGTCAAGGCTGCTGTCGGAAAGTGCTGTTGTTGTCCAGCAGGGGGCACTCTGACCTCTGGACTAGTCAGTAACAATGCCCCTGTTACGGTGATAGGGACACCTTACAGCTGCGAGTGCCGTCCTTCGGATGAGACGCTAAACCGAGGTCCTGACTGATTTTGGTCGTTAAAGAACCCAGGGCGCCTATCGTAAAGAGTAGGGGGTTCCCCGACGCTCCTGGCCAAATTCCCAATCAGGTCTCTGACATCAAGGCCACCTAATCATCCCTGCCCCTTAATTGGCTGATATCAATCCCTGTCTCCTGAGCTGTTCAGCCATTGTGTAGTGTGATGTGTAGCCTGGTGCCAGTGTATGGTAGTCATTGAGCCTGTGTAGCCCAAGGTTGGGTGCTACCAGTGGTGGTGAAGGAGGCAATTGTAAAGCGTTTTGAGTGTCTAGAAAAGCGCTATATAAATGCAAGTAATTATTATTATTATTATTATTATTATTATTATTATTATTATTATTATTATTATTATTATTATTATTATTATTATTATTATTATTATTATTATTATTATTATTATTATTATTATTATTATTATTATTATTATTATTATTTTATTATTATTATTATTATTATTATTATTATTATTATTATTATTATTATTATTATTATTATTATTATTATTATTATTATTATTATTATTATTATTATTATTATTATTATGTGACTGAATGAAATTATGTATTTCATTTTCATTTGAAACCTTTTATTTAAACTCGAAAGGCAACTGAGGTTTCCCTCATTTACAGTCACGTCAAGTGTACATACAGAGTTACTCTCTGAGGTCGGAGCTCCCATGCACGGGAGAACAAAAGGCTTGAAAAGGTGTGGAAATGTCCTCATCGCGGTGAGGGGATTTTTCATAAATGCCGAAAATGTTGCGCGTAAATGGGTTAATTATTGTTAAGCAAAACATAGAGTTAAGCAAAAAAGAATTTATACAAAATCACACAGCATAGAAAATCATAGCAATAAGACACGTAAGGATAACAATCTATTTAAATGTACAACTTGATTGACAAAGGTTGGAGATCAAGGTTTTAAACTCTGCAACAGAGGGGAGAATCTCAAGCTTTAAGGTCTGTTGGAGTTCATTCCATGAGCTAGAGGGGCATCATAGCGAAATACAGATTCACCCTGTTCAGAGCAAACTTGAGGGACCTTAAGGACCAGCCAGTAACTAGAACAGGTTCTATAAGTACCACAATGCCATTCCAATGTAGTATAAGGAGGTATCTTACCAATAAGGGCCTTAAAAATGAACAAATACCAGTATTTGTTGCGCCTCTCCATCAGGGAGGACCAACCAACCTGTATAGATTGCTATAGACCAGCGGTTTTCAAACTACGGGTCGCGACCCAAAGTGGGGCTGTGGGTAGGTGACAGTGGGGTCGCACATTGCCAAGTTAAAAAAAGATAAATCTATTTTTTTTTTTTATGTTCTGGCAACATATTTTGGCTAAATATGCCTCGTTTTATAAATGTGTATTGATAACATAGTGCTGTAATAAAATGTTCTAATGCAAGATCAAGTTCCAACAACGTGTGCTTTTATTGTGATATTCCTTAATTCCACGGTGAAATTACGCGATACATTAAGTGTGGGGTCGCCAAAAGAATATACTAAATAAAATGGGGTTGTGGTATAAAAAAGTTTGAGAACCCCTGCAGAAATGAACATATAAACGTGTGAAATGATCATTTCTCATCAAATAAGTCTATTATAATATATATTCATAATATTATTATGAACCGTGTTTCTCTTCTTGTTGTATTAATGACGTGACTGTGTGGCTCATCTCCAGGGGACATAGGAGACACCTGTGTTGCATGTCAAGCCACCCCAGCCCCCGGTCCCGCTGGCCCCGCAGGCACCAAGGGAACACAAGGTGAGAGATGGTCGGTTTTTAGGCAGAAAACCTGGTAGATTAACCCTTTCACTACCTGGGGCGGCTACGTGGCGCAGTGGGCAAGGCGCTCGCAACGAATGCTGGAGACTGGGCCTCCTGTTCGAGCCCCGCTCTCCACATTTGCTTTCAGTTTAGCTGGTCGTCCACAGTAATACACATTGGCCGTATTACGGGGAGGGAAACTGAAGGGTGGGGATCGGGCGTTGTGGACAGCGACTCCTACAGGTCGGTTGGTGCGCCTGCGCAGTAGAATCAGGAAGCGACGGGGCGGGGCCCCTCCAAAGCCCAGACCCCCGACGCTGAAAGATCGAGCCGTGCAGGTGAAAAGATGCGACTGCTGTTACCTCGAGTATCGGAGGGGACTCGTGCTATGTATGACTTAGTCCACATTGCAGCCGGCTTGTGGGAGGCAAGAAACAGCGTTCGAAGACAGGGGAGGGTTGAATTGGACGATATGAAAATTGGGATGGGAGAAAAATAGAATATGGGAGAAAAAGTGGATAAAAAAAAAAGAAACTTTCACTACCACACTACAGAAGGTTAACCTTTCACTACCACACTACAGAAGGTTAACCTTTCACTACCACACTACAGAAGGTTAACCTTTCACTACCACACTACAGACGGTTAACCCTTTCACTACCACACTACAGACGGTTAACCTTTCACTACCACACTACAGACGGTTAACCTTTCACTACCTTTCACTACCACACTACAGACGGTTAACCTTTCACTACCACACTACAGAAGGTTAACCTTTCACTACCACACTACAGAAGGTTAACCTTTCACTACCACACTACAGATGGTTAACCTTTCACTACCACACTACAGATGGTTAACCTTTCACTACCACACTACAGAAGGTTAACCTTTCACTACCACACTACAGAAGGTTAACATTTCACTACCACACTACAGACGGTTAACCTTTCACTACCACACTACAGAAGGTTAACCTTTCACTACCACACTACAGAAGGTTAACCCTTTCACTACCACACTACAGAAGGTTAACCTTTCACTACCACACTACAGAAGGTTAACCTTTCACTACCACACTACAGAAGGTTAACCTTTCACTACCACACTATAGACGGTTAACCCTTTCACTACCACACTACAGAAGGTTAACCTTTCACTACCAAACTACAGAAGGTTAACCTTTCACTACCACACTACAGAAGGTTAACCTTTCACTACCACACTACAGAAGGTTAACCTTTCACTACCATACTACATACGGTTAACCCTTTCACTACCACACTACAGACGGTTAACCCTTTCACTACCACACTACAGACGGTTAACCTTTCACTACCACACTACAGAAGGTTAACCTTTCACTACCACACTACAGAAGGTTAACCTTTCACTACCACACTACAGAAGGTTAACCTTTCACTACCACACTACAGACGGTTAACCCTTTCACTACCACACTACAGACGGTTAACCCTTTCACTACCACACTACAGACGGTTAACCCTTTCACTACCACACTACAGAAGGTTAACCTTTCACTACCACACTACAGAAGGTTAACCTTTCACTACCACACTACAGAAGGTTAACCTTTCACTACCACACTACAGAAGGTTAACCTTTCCCTACCACACTACAGACGGTTAACCTTTCACTACCACACTACAGACGGTTAACCTTTCACTACCACACTATAGACGGTTAACCCTTTCACTACCACACTACAGAAGGTTAACCTTTCACTACCAAACTACAGAAGGTTAACCTTTCACTACCACACTACAGAAGGTTAACCTTTCACTACCACACTACAGAAGGTTAACCTTTCACTACCATACTACATACGGTTAACCCTTTCACTACCACACTACAGACGGTTAACCCTTTCACTACCACACTACAGACGGTTAACCTTTCACTACCACACTACAGAAGGTTAACCTTTCACTACCACACTACAGAAGGTTAACCTTTCACTACCACACTACAGAAGGTTAACCTTTCACTACCACACTACAGACGGTTAACCCTTTCACTACCACACTACAGACGGTTAACCCTTTCACTACCACACTACAGACGGTTAACCCTTTCACTACCACACTACAGAAGGTTAACCTTTCACTACCACACTACAGAAGGTTAACCTTTCACTACCACACTACAGAAGGTTAACCTTTCACTACCACACTACAGAAGGTTAACCTTTCACTACCCCACTACAGAAGGTTAACCTTTCACTACCACACTACAGAAGGTTAACCTTTCACTACCACACTACAGACGGTTAACCCTTTCACTACCACACTACAGAATGTTAACCTTTCACTACCACATACAGAAGGTTAACCTTTCACTACCACACTACAGAAGGTTAACCTTTCACTACCACACTACAGAAGGTTAACCTTTCACTACCACACTACAGACGGTTAACCTTTCACTACCACACTACAGACGGTTAACCCTTTCACTACCACACAACAGAAGGTTAACCTTTCACTACCACACTACAGAAGGTTAACCCTTTCACTACCACACTACAGACGGTTAACCTTTCACTACCACACTACAGAAGGTTAACCTTTCACTACCACACTACAGACGGTTAACCCTTTCACTACCACACTACAGAAGGTTAACCTTTCACTACCACACTACAGAAGGTTAACCTTTCACTACCACACTACAGAAGGTTAACCTTTCACTACCACACTACAGACGGTTAACCCTTTCACTACCACACTACAGAAGGTTAACCCTTTCACTACCACACTACAGAAGGTTAACCTTTCACTACCACACTACAGACGGTTAACCTTTCACTACCACACTACAAAAGGCTAACCTTTCACTACCACACTACAGAAGGTTAACCCTTCACTACCACACTACAAAGGGTTAACCTTTCACTACCACACTACATAAGGTTAACCCTTTCACTACCACACTACAGAAGGTTAACCCTTCACTACCACACTACAAAGGGTTAACCTTTCACTACCACACTACAGAAGGTTAACCCTTTCACTACCACACTACAGACGGTTAACCTTTCACTACCACACTACATACGGTTAACCTTTCACTACCACACTACAAAGGGTTAACTTTTCACTACCACACTACAGAAGGTTAACCCTTTCACTACCACACTACAGAAGGTTAACCTTTCACTACCACACTACAAATGGTTAACCCTTTCACTACCACACTACAGACGGTTATCCTTTCACTACCACACTACAAAGGGTTAACCTTTCACCACGACACTACAGAAGGTTACCCCTTTCACTACCACACTACATACGGTTAACCTTTCACTACCACACTACAGAAGGTTAACCTTTTCACTACCACACTACAGAAGGTTAACCCTTTCACTACCACACTGCAGAAGGTTAACCCTTTCACTACTACACTACAGAAGGTTAACCTTTCACTACCACACTACAAAGGGTTAACCCTTTCACTACCACACTACAGACGGTTAACCGTTCACTACCACACTACAAAGGGTTAACCTTTCACTACCACACTACAGAAGGTTAACCCTTTCACTACCACACTACAGAAGGTTAACCTTTCACTACCACACTACAAAGGATTAACCCTTTCACTACCACACTACAGACGGTTAACCTTTCACTACCACACTACAAAGGGTTAACCTTTCACTACCACACTACAGACGGTTAACCCTTCCACTACCACACTACAGACGGTTAACCTTTCACTACCACACTACATAAGGTTAACCCTTTCACTACCACACTACAGACGGTTAACCTTTCACTACCACACTACATACGGTTAACCCTTTCACTACCATACTACAGACGGTTAACCTTTCACTACCACACTACAGAAGGTTAACCTTTCACTACCACACTACAGAAGGTTAACCCTTTCATTACCACACTACAGAAGGTTAACCTTTCACTACCACACTACAAAGGGTTAACCCTTTCACTACCACACTACAGACGGTTATCCTTTCACTACCACACTACAAAGGGTTAACCTTTCACCACCACACTACAGAAGGTTAACCCTTTCACTACCACACTACATACGGTTAACCTTTCACTACCACACTACATAAGGTTAACCTTTTCACTACCACACTACATAAGGTTAACCCTTTCACTACCACACTGCAGAAGGTTAACCTTTCACTACCACACTACAGAAGGTTAACCTTTCCCTACCATACTACATACGGTTAACCCTTTCACTACCACACTACAGACGGTTAACCCTTTCACTACCACACTACAGACGGTTAACCTTTCACTACCACACTACAGAAGGTTAACCTTTCACTACCACACTACAGAAGGTTAACCTTTCACTACCACACTACAGAAGGTTAACCTTTCCCTACCACACTACAGACGGTTAACCCGTTCACTACCACACTACAGACGGTTAACCCTTTCACTACCACACTACAGACGGTTAACCCTTTCACTACCACACTACAGAAGGTTAACCTTTCACTACCACACTACAGAAGGTTAACCTTTCACTACCACAGTACAGAAGGTTAACCTTTCACTACCACACTACAGAAGGTTAACCTTTCACTACCACACTACAGAAGGTTAACCTTTCCCTACCACACTACAGACGGTTAACCTTTCACTACCACACTAAAGACGGTTAACCTTTCACTACCACACTACAGACGGTTAACCTTTCACTACCACACTACAGACGGTTAACCTTTCACTACCACACTACAGAAGGTTAACCTTTCACTACCACACTACAGAAGGTTAACCTTTCACTACCACACTACAGATGGTTAACCTTTCACTACCACACTACAGAAGGTTAACCTTTCACTACCACACTACAGAAGGTTAACCTTTCACTACCACACTACAGACGGTTAACCTTTCACTACCACACTACAGAAGGTTAACCTTTCACTACCACACTACAGAAGGTTAACCCTTTCACTACCACACTACAGAAGGTTAACCTTTCACTACCCCACTACAGAAGGTTAACCTTTCACTACCACACTACACAAGGTTAACCTTTCACTACCACACTACAGACGGTTAACCCTTTCACTACCACACTACAGAATGTTAACCTTTCACTACCACACTACAGAAGGTTAACCTTTCACTACCACACTACAGAAGGTTAACCTTTCACTACCACACTACAGAAGGTTAACCTTTCACTACCACACTACAGACGGTTAACCTTTCACTACCACACTACAGACGGTTAACCCTTTCACTACCACACAACAGAAGGTTAACCTTTCACTACCACACTACATAAGGTTAACCCTTTCACTACCACACTACAGACGGTTAACCTTTCACTACCACACTACAGAAGGTTAACCTTTCACTACCACACTACAGAAGGTTAACCTTTCACTACCACACTACAGACGGTTAACCCTTTCACTACCACACTACAGAAGGTTAACCTTTCACTACCACACTACAGAAGGTTAACCTTTCACTACCACACTACAGAAGGTTAACCTTTCACTACCACACTACAGACGGTTAACCCTTTCACTACCACACTACAGAAGGTTAACCCTTTCACTACCACACTACAGAAGGTTAACCTTTCACTACCACACTACAGACGGTTAACCTTTCACTACCACACTACAAAAGGCTAACCTTTCACTACCACACTACAGAAGGTTAACCCTTCACTACCACACTACAAAGGGTTAACCTTTCACTACCACACTACAGAAGGTTAACCCTTTCACTACCACACTACAGAAGGTTAACCTTTCACTACCACACTACAAAGGATTAACCCTTTCACTACCACACTACAGACGGTTAACCTTTCACTACCACACTACAAAGGGTTAACCTTTCACTACCACACTACAGACGGTTAACCCTTCCACTACCACACTACAGACGGTTAACCTTTCACTACCACACTACATAAGGTTAACCCTTTCACTACCACACTACAGACGGTTAACCTTTCACTACCACACTACATAAGGTTAACCCTTTCACTACCATACTACAGACGGTTAACCTTTCACTACCACACTACAGAAGGTTAACCTTTCACTACCACACTACAGAAGGTTAACCCTTTCACTACCACACTACAGAAGGTTAACCTTTCACTACCACACTACAAAGGGTTAACCCTTTCACTACCACACTACAGACGGTTATCCTTTCACTACCACACTACAAAGGGTTAACCTTTCACCACCACACTACAGAAGGTTAACCCTTTCACTACCACACTACATACGGTTAACCTTTCACTACCACACTACAGAAGGTTAACCTTTTCACTACCACACTACAGAAGGTTAACCTTTCACTACCACACTACAAAGGATTAACCCTTTCACTACCACACTACAGACGGTTAACCTTTCACTACCACACTACAAAGGGTTAACCTTTCACTACCACACTACAGACGGTTAACCCTTCCACTACCACACTACAGCCGGTTAACCTTTCACTACCACAATACATAAGGTTAACCCTTTCACTACCACACTACAGACGGTTAACCTTTCACTACCACACTACATAAGGTTAACCCTTTCACTACCATACTACAGACGGTTAACCTTTCACTACCACACTACAGAAGGTTAACCTTTCACTACCACACTACAGAAGGTTAACCCTTTCACTACCACACTACAGACGGTTAACCTTTCACTACCACACTACAGAAGGTTAACCCTTTCACTACCACACTACATAAGGTTAACCTTTCACTACCACACTACAGACGGTTAACCTTTCACTACCACACTACAGAAGGTTAACCTTTCACTACCACACTACAGAAGGTTAACCTTTCACTACCACACTACAGAAGGTTAACCCTTTCACTACCACACTACAGAAGGTTAACCTTTCACTACCACACTACAGGCGGTTGGGTTAACACGCATACACACTTGATGACCTGGCATCTGACCCTATAGGTGCTATTCAGAGGAAGTAATCTGCAACCATCCATTGTTTTTCCCGGCCAGGATATCCTGGACCTGTGGGCAGCAAAGGAGATAAGGGTCTGCCTGGCACCGCTGGAACCTCTGGGAGGCCTGTGAGTAGGAGTCTGTGACCACATAAAGCCACACACACACACCCAGAGATCACACACACACACCCAGAGGTCACACACACACACCCAGAGGTCACACACACACACACACACCCAGAGGCCACAACAAGATGATATGAAGCTCAATGTTGTCAGATCTCGAACCACGTTAATGAACAATGTCGACACGGGCTCAGAAGAAGCTTTTCCGTGAAGGAAACAGAACAGGAGCACAACATAATGAGCCTATTCCATAGGGCAAGATGTTGGCTTATTGGGAGCTCTTTTCAGTCTCAGGGGAAATACATTTACATTTAGTAATCCACTTACGAATTGTGTAGCAGGAGGGGTACACCCCAGCTGGCAGCTAAGGGTAAGTGGTATTGTTTGTCTAGCAGTGCCAAACTTGAGTGCTTCACTCTGAGTGCATAGTAGTACAGACATATTAGCATAGTAGGTAGTAGTACAGACATATTAGCATAGTAGGTAGTAGTATAGACATATTAGCATAGTAGGTAGTAGTACAGACATATTAGCATAGTAGGTAGTAGTATAGACATATTAGCATAGTAGGTAGTAGTATAGACATATTAGCATAGTAGGTAGTACTATAGACATATTAGCATAGTAGGTAGTAGTACAGACATATTAGCATAGTAGGTAGTAGTACAGACATATTAGCATAGTAGGTAGTAGTACAGACATATTAGCATAGTAGCTAGTACTACAGACATATTAGCATAGTAGGTAGTAGTACAGACATATTAGCATAGTAGCTAGTACTACAGACATATTAGCATAGTAGGTAGTAGTACAGACATATTAGCATAGTAGGTAGTAGTACAGACATATTAGCATAGTAGGTAGTAGTACAGACATATTAGCATAGTAGTAGTAGTATAGACATGAACATAGTAGGTAGTAGTATAGACATAGTAGCATAGTAGGTAGTAGTATAGACATATTAGCATAGTATGTAGTAGTATAGATATAGTATTAACATAGTAGGTAGTAGTATAGACATGAACATAGTAGGTAGTAGTATAGACATAGTAGCATAGTACATAGGAGATAGTAGTATAGATATAGTGTAGCAGGGTGGCCTATTGGCACTGCCCCTTTAAGACAGGCAGTCTAATTGAATCTGACACTTAATAGATCTAAAATATACTTATTTGAAAGAATGTAAAGATATCATACTGTAGGTTGCTCCGAATGAGACCAATATGCCCTCAGATTTGTCCTGAGTTGAATTTGAGAGACCAAAGACGCCATTAGTCTCATTTAGGATTTCTCCTTTTTTAAAATGTTTTAAGTAAATTAGTTATAAGTGAGATATCATCTTAGATTTAGCTTTCCTATAGGATTCTAACAGTCACGCTCATGGAAATGTATATGTACCACCATCACACATGAACAGATTAGGCCGGTGTCCGATCTGACGCTGTTGTCCCGTCTTCCTCTCCGCAGGGTGCCTCCGGGAGCCCCGGGTTGATGGGGACGCCCGGTGCTGTCGGGGAACCGGGGGACGTATCGGCAGCTCCTGGACTGAAGGGAGACAAGGGTCTGCCCGGTACCGCCGGCTCGCCGGGTCTGCCGGGGGTGGACGGACTGCCGGGGAGTGAAGGCCAGCTGGGACAACTGGGCCCCAAGGGAGAGCCGGTAAGGACATCCGTTTTTGTGCTGCCTGTTTGCATCACTTGTTGCTTGGAGAGAGTGGGTCAAAATCAGCGGTGTAAAAAGTACCCAGAAATTATACTTAAGTGAAAGTATGCGTACCGTCTCAAAATCATACTCAAGTAAAAGTCAGAGTATCTGGCTAAAAACACACTTGAGTAAAAGTAAAAAAGTTTCTACATTAAGTACTAAAAAGTAAAAGTAAACTTTTTTTCTGACTGTCTATTCTCCTGATAGCAGGTGTTTAATCAAAGATCCCTGCTTTCTAGTCTTGCACAAGGACCAATCAGCATGGGTATGGGCGGGTTCATTTTCCATTGATGGGGATTTGATTGGCTGTTTTTAAATGAAGTGCGGCCGCAGGATTAATAACGTTAGCGTTAGTTCGGCCAGAGAAACAAATATACAAATTTTAATTGTTGGACCTGCGAGATTTGTACTTTGTACTTTGTAGGTCTGCATTTTAAATGTAAAAAAGAAGTAAAAAGTATGTATTTTTTCTCTGAAATGTAATTGAGTAAAAGTACAAGTATACAAACCTAATAATACTTGAGTAAAGTACAAATCCCCAAAAACAATACTTAGGTATTGTAACGAAGTACTGTATTGTAATCTCGAATAGCTTTCATTAAAATCTTTTCCAATTTGTGGTGCACATTCATGACCCATAGAGGCAGAACCCTTTTGAAATTAGTGTGTCTCCTAGTCATACAGTCACAAAACTGATATACAGGACAATATTGGAATTTCCACCATTTTAGAATCTTTTGAAAAACACTCTTCCCCCTTCTCCCCCTAACCACATGCCCACCGGATCCAATCAAATTATTGCAAAATGCATGGTGAGTTATGTGTTGCTTGTGAACGCACTTCCACCAAACTTGACTTAATGTTTTTGCCTTACAATAGCAAGAAGGCCTATGATGTTTTGAGTCATCTGGCCTCATGATGGCGCTATTCTCAAAAAACTAAAAACATGGAAATACTCCTCCATGGCTCGCATTAGGGGCCATGATCAAAAGGTGGATTGAGAATTTGGGCTGTTCAGCAAATATATACAGACAAATAATGTCTAGTTAAACCAAGGTATCGCAACTAAGATATTATTGTGGATAATTCTACATCTAGGGGCTTTAAGGTGTGGTTGGTTCAGCACAGTGCAGACATGGGCACAGTGTACAGATCCGTGGACTTGACCGGTTCATCCGTCTCACTCACAGGCCAAAGAAGGCGTCCGAGGTGAGCGCGGTCTGGATGGGGACCAAGGTCTCATCGGCCCCACGGGAGAGAGAGGTCCCCCTGGTGTGTCGGGGTCTGGGCGTCCAGGAGAGTCCGGAGACAAGGGCAGCTCTGGGAGACCAGGCCATCCAGGAGTCCCCGGACACGCAGGTACAGTAGGCACGGGTTCAAGTTCAAGTTCGGTTTTATTTGTCAGATATAAGGTACATGGTACATTACAGTTAAATGCTTGGTTCTGTATGAGCCCCCTGAGATTGTGCTTCATACAGTAAAAAAAAAATAATAAAGACCAAATACTATGCACAATATACAAAACTAGTACAAAATGAAAAAAAATGCTAAAATGAGGTAGAGATGTAGTGCAAATCCTTTAGTAATACATAGATACAACATGGCGTAGTGTTAACAAGTGTTTTAAAAGTGTCTCAGTGAATGTTAAGGTGAATGAAGTGAGTGTGTGCATGTGGATGTGTGTGCAATGAATGTAGAATGGATGGAGCAGTCTCAGCAGACACACACACACACACACACACACACACACACACACACACACTCTCTAGTTTACCTCTGTGATGCTTGTATACTTTACCTCCACCAGGTGTGAAAGGAGAACCGGGGAAAGGTGTGAGCTCGCCTGGACCACCAGGTGTCCCTGGACTTCGAGGAGAGACCGGCTTACCTGGACTTCTAGGTGAGCAGCATCAGCTGTGACATAACATCCCCCGTCCACTGTCATCATCATAACATCCACTGTCATCATCATAACATCCCCCGTCCACTGTCATCATCATAACATCCCCCATCCACTGTCATCATAACATCCCCCATCCACTGTCATCATAATATCCCACATCCACTGTGATCATCACATCCCCCATCCACTGTCATCATAACATCATACATCCACTGTCATCATCACATCCCCCATCCACTGTCATCATAACATCCACTGTCATCATCATACCATCCCCATCCACTGTCATCATAACATCTACTGTCATCATAACATCCCACATCCACTGTCATCATAACATCCCCCATCCACTGTCATCATCATAACATCCACTGTCATCATAACATCCCCCATCCACTGTCATCATCATAACATCCCCCATCCACTGTCATCATAACATCCCCCATCCACTGTCATCATAACATCCCCCATCCACTGTCATCATAACATCCCCCATCCACTGTCATCATAACATCCCCATCCACTGTCATCATAACATCCACTGTCATCATCATAACATCCCCCATCCACTGTCATCATCATAACATCCCCCATCCACTGTCATCATCATAACATCCCCCATCCACTGTCATCATAACATCCCACATCCACTGTCATCATCATAACATCCACTGTCATCATCATAACATCCCACATCCACTGTCATCATCATAACATCCCACATCCACTGTCATCATAACATCCCACATCCACTGTCATCATAACATTCCACATCCACTGTCATCATAACATCCCACATCCACTGTCATCATAACATCCCCCATCCACTGTCATCATCACATCCCACATCCACTGTCATCATAACATCCCCCATCCACTGTCATCATCACATCCCCCATCCACTGTCATCATCACATCCCACATCCACTGTCATCATCATAACATCCCCCATCCACTGTCATCATCATAACATCCCCCATCCACTGTCATCATAACATCCCACATCCACTGTCATCATCATAACATCCCACATCCACTGTCATCATAACATCCCACATCCACTGTCATCATAACATCCCCCATCCACTGTCATCATAACATCCCACATCCACTGTCATCATCATAACATCCCACATCCACTGTCATCATCATCACATCCCACATCCACTGTCATCATCATAACATCCCCCATCCACTGTCATCATAACATCCCACATCCACTGTCATCATCATCACATCCCACATCCACTGTCATCATCATAACATCCCACATCCACTGTCATCATCATCACATCCCACATCCACTGTCATCATCATAACATCCCCCATCCACTGTCATCATAACATCCCACATCCACTGTCATCATCATAACATCCCACATCCACTGTCATCATCACATCCCCCATCCACTGTCATCATCATCACATCCCACATCATAACATCCACTGTCATCATAACATCCCCCATCCACTGTCATCATCATAACATCCCCCATCCACTGTCATCATCATAACATCCCACATCCACTGTCATCATAACATCCCCCATCCACTGTCATCATCACATCCCCCATCCACTGTCATCATAACATCCCCCATCCACTGTCATCATAACATCCCCCATCCACTGTCATCATAACATCCCCCATCCACTGTCATCATCATAACATCCACTGTCATCATAACATCCCCCATCCACTGTCATCATCATAACATCCCCCATCCACTGTCATCATCATAACATCCCACATCCACTGTCATCATAACATCCCCCATCCACTGTCATCATCACATCCCCCATCCACTGTCATCATAACATCCCCCATCCACTGTCATCATAACATCCCCCATCCACTGTCATCATAACATCCCACATCCACTGTCATCATAACATCCCACATCCACTGTCATCAAAGTACTCAACCTCGACTGATGATGATAATAAAGTACTCAACCTACTGTCTTCTCTAACTATGAATGAACACAACACTCTAATTTACCATCTTTACATAATAAAGTCAAGTTCTTCTCTATTATCTCATGATTTTAGAGCCTCCTGAGTGAAAACGGAGGCCAGTTGGTCATGGTCTGGTTCTAACATGCAGTGGGTCTTTGTCCCCAGGTGACAGGGGAGTGCATGGAGACCATGGACAGCCAGGATTCCCAGGACAGAAGGGGGACATTGGCCTCCCTGGAATTGGACTACCGGGGCTACCAGGACCTAAAGGTTTGTCAGAGTAGCTTCTTGTTGAACTTGACCTTTGTGGGAAACATGTAATAACTTACTCAGTCGAATGGAACCGGTTAATACGATGTATTAACTCAGAATGATCAATACATACAAAATAGTCAGAGATATGGCTGAATCCAGGCTACTAGCTAAGAGACCCGGAAGTAAGAGAAAGAATCAGAGAGAGAGAGGGGCTCCTTTATAGTAGGGGGGGGCACCATAAACTGTAGATTTGGGGGAAGGGAGGGGATAAACATTTGGGGGGGAAGGGTGGAATACCTCAACTGAGGGAGAGGATAGTATATTATTCCTCCACACCTTCCTCATCTCCCTCGGCTTCCTCTACATGGTTACTTTACAGAGTGTACACATTCACCCATGGATCACCAGGTCAGTGGGCTAAGTGCCGATGTATATCTGTAATGGAGCAAACAAAGATCTACCACATCTGGTCTGGCCATCTCTGTCTGCTGTCCCTCTCTACCCCTTGCTGTGAATATTAGACTAATTAGATTAATGTTAGACTAGGTTTTACACTAGGTTAAAGGTCTTTTGAGGTCACATACCAGCCTATGTTATTGTTGTAGCAATGGAAGTGGTAACTCAGGTAAACCATGACATGTCAGATCTGGGAGAATAGTGTCCTAAGTTGTACCACATGTGGAGATGAAACTGATACTTTGTTTGTCTTGTTCCATATAGACCATTAGCTCACTTCTCCTCTCTCCTCTCTTCCCTTACTCTCTTCTACCCTTACCTATCGTTTATCCTAATTCAATCAACGCCTCCTGATTATTATACAGTTTGATATTGTGATTAAGTATTCCTTTTTACATTATTATCATCCATATTCAAGATATTAAATGTCTTTGGCTAAAGTGCATACCGTATACTCTTGAATTGAATTAAGTTAAGTTAATTAAGAATTAAGAAAGCAGCTTGCTCATGTGACCTTTTTTTATACGCAGATGACTCCGCCCTACTAGTGTCTCACAAAGACAAACAAGTGGTTGAGCAGACATTGAGTGCAGAACTAGAGAAGGTTAGCGACTGGCTAGGCCACAACAAGCTGTCCCTCCACGTGGGGAAGACTGAGTCCATTTTATTCGGGTCAAAGGTCAGGCTCAGAAAATCGCCAGGTTTTAACATTAGAATAGGAGATACTGTTCTCACAGTCAAAACATCTGTGAAATATCTCGGTTGCGTCCTGGAAAACAGCTTATCAGGGGAAAGCATGGCTCACCAAGCACTTACAAAGATAAATAACAGGACTAGATACCTAGCCAGAATCTCACATTTTTTAGATCAGTCAGCGATGAAGATTCTTGCTGGAGCTCTCATACAGTGTCACTATGACTATGCATGTGGCTCCTGGTACAACAGTGCCCCCAAAAGTCAGAAAATAAAACTACAGACATCACAAAACAAGCTAATCAGGGTAATACTAAGGCTACCTGCCTGAACCCACCTTGACCCATCTCACTTTGAGATCATGAGATGGCTTAAGGTGGAAGACAGAGTAAACCAGATAGGGATGTGCCTAGTTCACAGAATAGTGCACGGGGTAGTGCCAGTGTACTTTAACAACTACTTCAACCGAATCAGAGACACCCACGCATACCAAACTAGGCGCAGCTCAACTGACTTTGTGCCAGTCAGATTCAGGAGCTGTATGGGGAAGGAGTCTTTTCTGTATTCAGCAGCTGTCTATTGGAATAGTCTGCCCAGTGAACTGAAAATCATAGACAATGCCGTTAGATTCAAGTCCAGCCTGAAGACATGGCTCAAAAGGGACTATACTTGACCTAGAGTCGACACTTAGCTTAAGGCACCGTTGCATGTTGTATGAGTCTGTATGTATATAAATGTTAAATGGTATATGTGATGTGTTGTGATGTCACGTTTTGTATGATGCATGTTTTAAGCATCACACTCCCCCACCCCCTACAAGGACCACAATGGAAATAAGCTCTGAGCTTTTTTGTGTTCATCCTTGGCAGTATATCCCGACTGTGCTCTTCTGTCACATGTTTATTTTTATATTGTCAAATAAAGTTATTCATTCATTCATTCATTCAAGTTGTCTTCATGAGAAATGGGAACTGGATAGTTTCTGATGTAATGACTGTAATGGAAGTCTGGCCTCTTCCTCAAGCACTCAAGTTGGAAAACACAACATAGATTACAGTAGCGACAAGCAAGCCACAAGCCACCAGAGGTCGCTACTGCTGTAGTTTGTCCCTCAATTGTATATTTTCCTCGTACTGCAGCGGTGCTAACAACTAAAAGCATGTTTTTTTGTAATAAAACACAAGATACTTGTGCCCTAATGATAAGGATAAACACTCAATGAAGAAACCCAATTGCCATCGCAACCCAGCGTGTAGATAGATACGCAGCGAGAGTCAGCATATCACCAGGGTTTTGAAGTAGGCACCCCCCTTCACTGGTGTTTCATCAAGTTAGGCCCACGTCACCTCGGGAAGGCTCAGCAGTTAGGTCCAGCGTCCCAGAACCACCCTCCCCATGCTAGCTCCCACCTTTCCTTGATAATATCCCCACACCGAACCTCCCTATGTTATCCTATGTCAAAAATACAATCCTGATGCCAATATTACACATGAAACGGCAACAACAGAGAAGAAAATGAATACTCTTACCCTTTGTTTACTTTGGTCCCCAGCTGACATTATTATATTATATAGCATACCCAAAACACACACTGTTTAACATTGAGACTACGCCACCATGTTAATGTGACATCAAAAATGTAAAGTTGGAGATAGCGGAGCTCTACAAAAACCGTTTTGCACACTTGCAGGTCCTAGGGTCCTGGTCTGACGTGGTTGTGGTGGTCGTTAAAGGAGAATATTTCTGACTTGGAGGTTGGAAACTCTTCTGACTTTTAATGAATGCAGCTATAGGTTCATCTCTTTCATCTTATGACATCTCCTCTCCCATATTCCATGTCACTCTCTCTCTAAAACTGTCTAATAATAACGCAGAAATGCTTTTGACAAAAATCGAATCTACATCGATTGATAACACTGAACATCAAAAAAACTCAGCTGCCAGGGTTCTCACCCGCACCAAACCCTGGCACCACATCACCCCCACCCTCATCCACCTCCACTGGCTCCCCATCAAATCCCGGATCACCTACAAAACCCTCCTGCTCACTTACAAATCCCTCCATGCTCTGGCACCTCAGTACCTCACTGACCTCCTCCACACCTACACTCAGTCACGGTCCCTGCGATCCACAGACACTGGTCAGCTCTCCATTGCCCGAACCAGACTGCAGACCTTTGGGGACAGAGCTGTCAGTGTGGCAGCTCCCACCCTCTGGAACTCCACAACGCCCCAACTCTGGACTCCTTCAAAAAACTCCTCAAAACCCACCTCTTCAACTTGGCCTTTAACCCCTAATTTCTCACTTTGTATGTTGTGTCTGTCCACTATGTTTGTTACTTTTGTTATTTCCCCCCCTATGTAAAGCAACCTTGGGTCTTCTGAAAGGCGCTATATTATTATTATTATTATTATTATTATTATTATTATTATTATTATTATTATTATTATTATTATTATTATTATTATTATTATTATTATTATTATTATTATTATTATTATTATTATTATTATTATTATTATTATTATTATTATTATTATTATAAAGGCTGTTACTCAAGAAGGAGGCGTTGCTCTGTGTTGCTAGGATACTCTGGAATCCCGGGAACCCCAGGACTGCCAGGAGAGACAGGTAGACCAGGACAGGATGGTTTCTCAGGAAACCCTGGCGCATTCGGTCAAAAGGTATGTATTTGTTTGTGTGCTGGTGGGTGGGGTCACGGGTGTATAACTTATTCACTTATTTCCATAACAAGGACACACAGTGTCATACTGGAAGATACAGTATGACACTAACTGGGGCTTGCATGGAGTGCAATGTGTATGAGCCACCACTAGGGGCAGAGTAGCTAAACGTGAGTGAGTATTAAGATAAGATAAGATATTCCTTTATTGATCCCCTTGGGGAAATTCAGGCATAATAGCAGCATGGGGGGGAGGGGGGAGGGGAGGTACAGGTAGTGTAAACAATATAACAAGTCAATATAATTAACTAACTGAAATATACAGTATTCACAGTATCACAGTATCACATAAGGTGCAGTATGCATATGGTATTATGACATTGCCAGTCAATGAGCTTCATATCTAATATAAAATATGAATGTGAGCTGCCATGTTACTTTTGGGTGTTTCTCAGACGTTGTGGAGAAGTGAACCCGTGGTTTTCTGTCATCTCCTTAGGGTGAACCAGGGCGAGGTCTACCAGGGCCCAAAGGTTCCCAGGGACCCACAGGAGTGACAGGTTTCCCTGGGGATCAAGGCAAACTCGGGTTAACTGGTATTCCTGGGAGAGAAGGCAACACAGGGTTTCCTGGACCCCAAGGAATCAAAGGTACTGTAGCGTGTTCACTAACCACACTGATCTATATTTCAGCTTAATATGATGCATGGTTTGGTGTTTTTAGTGCACATACAATCCATGTTTGGGGTGTGGTGTCCCACACTACTGCCGTTGCAGCCGCGCCCCAAAATTGGCCATTTTAGTTTTTGTTTTTGAGGACTGCATACTTCCTTTTCAAACCAAAATACTATACTTTATACTTATACCACGTGCATAAGCCTGGTCTCTTTTGAAAGATGACATTCTGAAGTTTCTGATACAATAAGGATAACTCGCCTTTAGTGGTAATGAAATAGAGTAACATAGGTCTGAACTTGAGTTGTAGAAACATTTGTTACTCAAGTTTTTCTGTAGTAGTTAGTAGTCCAGAAGTAGTATTTCCCCAGAAATTCGTATGGCTTAAAAAACTCTGGAGATCCATAGACTGAAGTTTTATGTAGTACATGTCCAAATTTCATAAAGATCCGTTCAGAAATGAGTGATTGATTGATTGATTGAAAAGTTTATTAACAGATTGCAGAATGGGTACAGTACAGTACAGCTCAATACATACAATTGTTAAGGGGATGCAGACCAGAGAAATACTTTCGTCTTGTTTACATCAGGGTCCCCCATTTTCAATTCATCATAACATATATGACATACATGACATACAGATAGACAGTACTGCTACATCTATACATTTATGACATATCAGATTTGCAAATACAGTACTGTTTGTGATACAAAAGTGTCCAGAAAAGGAGTGTATATACATTTGGCATAGAAACTGTACATTGGAGGAGGTTGGTTGGGTGGGTTGGGTGAGGGCTGTACATTGGAGGTGGGGGGGGGGGGGGTTGGGAAGGGGACACACACACATTTTACACTGTACATTGGAATATTGACAAAGCCTTACTTGGTCATTTACTGTACAACTAGGTTAGGACATTTGTAGGGGCCAGTTTCGAATTGCAGTCTCACGTAGGTGTTTTTTGAGAGTGTTTTTGAAGGTGGGTAGTGATTCACATTCCTTTACAGCTTTAGGCAGGGCGTTCCACATTGATGTGGCATAATTGCGAAACGTGTTTAGTCCCTTGTTTGAGCCGAATCTGGGTTTTACATGATTTGTGGAGCTCCCTCTGGTGTTGTGATCGTGGTATTCACTGACCTTTGGGAAGTATTTTGACATGTACATGGGTACCTTGGTCGCGTAGTGTATCTTGTAGACCAGGCCCATTGCAAGTTGCTGTACTCTGTCGTCTACTCTAAGCCATCCTAGGTTGTCAAAGTGGGCAGGGGTGAGGTGGGTTCTAGGAGTCAGGTCAAGTAGTAGTCTGACTAGCTTGTTTTGAGATGTTTGTAATTTGTTTTTTAGTGCCTTTGAGGTGCTTTGGTACCATGAGGTGCAAGCATAGTCGTAGTACCCTTGAATGAGTGCTCCTGCTAGAGTCTTCAGGGTATTCTTGTTTACCAGAGAGGAGATCCGGTACAAGAATCGCGTTCGTTGGTTGACTTTTTTTATTACATTGGATGCCATTTTGTCACAGGAAAGATTAGCCTCTAGGATGGAACCCAGGTAGGTAATTTCATCTTTCCTTGTGATAATATTGTCACCCAGTGATTAGGATTGGTAAACTGTGTACAAAAGAAAAGCTCTGTTTTCTCATAGACTTCAATTCATTCAGAAGTTTTTCTCCTCCTGTTTTCGCTCATAACCTTTCACCTAGATCCCTGATTCGGACATCCCCAGGTGGGATATCATTGGAAAGCCACACTCATTGGCTACAACCCCGTCAAATCATTTTCGAGATCGCCAAATGATTGACGGAACTAGAGCCCCAAGAGTCGGGAGTGGTATTTGCGCAATACTGTGTACTTTGCGCAAGCCTCAAATATCGGCATGTAACTCGAGAACCGCTGAACGGATTTTGTCACCTGAAAGGACTATCGACAGGCAACAAATGGGGCTTTAATTCGATATATATATTGTATTGCGAAATATGCACACCCGAGCCACTAGTGGTCGCCAAAGTGCCGGTGGGCAAATCGTCCTCAAGAGGGCCCACATGTGGGCCCTTGCAAGGTAAGAGGTTCATTGAATTAGTCTTTGACACAAGGACTGATGCGACTTTTACATGACTTTTACATGACTTTTGAGTCACTTATATGACTTTTACATTAGTAATATTTGTAAACACTTGAGTAAAACACGTTATTAGTTATTATTCGCAACTAAATTGCATGTATCATTAGATGAAATATAAAGAGAGATCTTTTGATACATAGTCGTTTACAGGTGGCTTAGAAAATAGAAATAGTTGCAGCTGTGAATGTTGTTTTAATGGTTGCACTGATGGTGCAAAACACTGAATCATGTTGACTGAAACCTAAAGGGCAGTTCTCATTTTCGGAACCCTAGCCATATTCGCTGCTTACCGATGTTGTTCATTGTTAATTGGTAGAATCCCCTTTTTCAGCAAAATCCATGGGGTCGAGCTCCTCTCTGTACAAGCTGACCGAGGAAAGCTGAAATCTACTCCCCTAGGGTTGCCACCCGTCCCGTAAAATACAGAATCGTCCCGTAATTGGAAACTAAAAGACGCGTTCCATATTGAACTGATACGGGACGCACTTTGTAACGTACAGTATTTTAAGGTTGCCAGTATTGTGAGAGAAATGAGCCAGCCGACCTACAAAAACAAGCCAAAAACAAGCAAAATTGTGTCCAAAAGTTGCGGAAAATAAACAGATTTGGCAACTCTGGTATGATGGGCGTTCGCTCAGCAGCTCACGACCAATGAGAATTCGCGCTTTCACTGTTATGGTTTGTAACCGACCCCAATCGCACAACACAAGACAGGTATGAGAGTAAGCCAAAACAGGGCAAATCTTTATTATAGAACAAAGGCGGCACAGTCCCTTTATGGGAGAACACAAAAACACTAGAGTCAAGGAAAACTGGAAAATGCGGCACTGTGCCTTTAAGAGGCGAACTGGCTAAGGGACTAGGGCTAAGGGACAGGGCCAGGGCTAAATGTCAAGGACCAGGACCAGGGGCACTGGAGAGGGGAACAGGGGAGAACACAAAAACACTAGAGTCAAGGAAATAAGGAAAATGCGGCACTGTGCCTTTAAGAGGCGAGCAGGCTAAGGGACTAGGGCTAAAGGACAGGGCCAGGGCTAAATGTCAAGGACTAGGACCAGGGGCACTGGAGAGGGGAACAGGGGAGAACACAAAACACTAGAGTCAAGGAAAACTGGAAAATGCGGCACTGTGCCTTTAAGAGGCGAACAGGCTAAGGGACTAGGGCTAAAGGACAGGGCCATGGCTAAATGTCAAGGACTAGGACCAGGGGCACTGGAGAGGGGAACAGGGGAGAACACAAAACACTAGAGTCAAGGAAATAAGGAAAATGCGGCACTGTGCCTTTAAGAGGCGAACAGGCTAAGGGACAGGGCTAAGTGTCAGGGACAAAGGCTAAGGGCCAGGGCTACGGGCCAGGGCTGCTTACAGAGATGAGGACAGGGTTCCGACGGCGGAGGCCTGGCAAGGGGACAGGAACCCGACGGCGGGGGCCGGGCACGGAGACAGGGGCCCGACAGCGGAGGCCGGGCACGGAGGCAGGGGCCCGACGGCGGAGGCCTGTCACGGGGACAGGGGCCCGACGGCGGAGGCCTGGTACGGAGACAGGGGCCCGACAGCGGGGGCCGGGCACGGACACAGGGGCCCGACGGCGGAGGCCTGTCACGGGGACAGGGGCCCGACGGCGGAGGCCTGGTACGGAGACAGGGGCCCGACAGCGGAGGCCGGGGGGAAGAGGCGCCATCCTCCCGTGGAAATAGGGAGCAATGACGCGCCGGCTTGACGTCTGGAGTGGGAACACTGGCAACCTCCCGTAGAGAATTAGAGAGCGAAGGCGGTGTCCCACTCCAGGCACGGAGATCCTCTTCCTCCTCCTCGGGGGGGGGGGGCCAGGCACGGAGACTTGACTTGAGACAGGGGCCCGACAGCGGAGGCCGGGGGGAAGAGGCGCCATCCTCCCGTGGAAATAGGGAGCGATGACGCGCCGGCTTGACGTCTGGAGTGGGAACACTGGCAACCTCCCGTAGAGAATTAGAGAGCGAAGGCGGTGTCCCACTCCAGGCACGGAGATCCTCTTCCTCCTCCTCGGGGGGGCCGGGCACGGAGACTTGACTTGACTTGAGACAGGGGCCCGACAGCGGAGGCCGGGGGGAAGAGGCGCCATCCTCCCGTGGAAATAGGGAGCGATGACGCGCCGGCTTGACGTCTGGAGTGGGAACACTGGCAACCTCCCGTAGAGAATTAGAGAGCGAAGGCGGTGTCCCACTCCAGGCACGGAGATCCTCTTCCTCCTCCTCGGGTGCTGCAGACGGGCAGCGCAGAACAAAGGGGTCCCAGGGGACCGGGGCAAAGAGACGCCATCCTCCCGTGGAAATAGGGAGCGATGCGCGCCGTCTTGACGTCTGGAGTGGGAACACCACTCCAGGCTTGGCACGGGGATCCTCCTCGGATGCTGCAGACGGGCAGCGCAGAACACAGGGGTCCCAGGGGACCGGGGCGAAGAGATGCCATCCTCCCGTGGAAAATAGGGAGCGATGACGCGCCGGCTTGACGTCTGGAGTGGGAACACTGGCAACCTCCCGTAGAGAATTAGAGAGCAAAGGCGGTGTCCCACTCCAGGCACGGAGATCCTCTTCCTCCTCCTCGGGGGGGCCGGGCACGGAGACTTGACTTGACTTGACTTGAGACAGGGGCCCGACAGCGGAGGCCGGGGGGAAGAGGCGCCATCCTCCCGTGGAAATAGGGAGCGATGACGCGCCGGCTTGACGTCTGGAGTGGGAACACTGGCAACCTCCCGTAGAGAATTAGAGAGCGAAGGCGGTGTCCCACTCCAGGCACGGAGATCCTCTTCCTCCTCCTCGGGTGCTGCAGACGGGCAGCGCAGAACAAAGGGGTCCCAGGGGACCGGGGCAAAGAGACGCCATCCTCCCGTGGAAATAGGGAGCGATGCGCGCCGTCTTGACGTCTGGAGTGGGAACACCACTCCAGGCTTGGCACGGGGATCCTCCTCGGATGCTGCAGACGGGCAGCGCAGAACACAGGGGTCCCAGGGGACCGGGGCGAAGAGATGCCATCCTCCCGTGGAAAATAGGGAGCGATGACGCGCCGGCTTGACGTCTGGAGTGGGAACACTGGAAAACCTCCCGTAGAGAATTAGAGAGCGAAGACGGTGTCCCACTCCAGGCAAACGGCGACAGGTGGTGATGGCTGGCACGTCGTCTCACGCCGGAGACGCGGCAGGTGATGGTAACGTACAGGATGGTAACGTACAGAACTCCAAGAACACAGAGTGAACACAGATACAGAACGACCCGACCAGGACTGGAAGGGAGGTCCAGGTATATAAAGCCCTCTGGGGCGCTAATCATAAACTATGACAGCTGCGTGAAGGTAGTCCAAGGGTGGGGGCTGGTGAAGAGTAGAGGAGAGTAAATCATCGCAAGGGTGGGGGCTGGTGAGGGAGAGTAGACAGGGAAAAGTTCAGGGAACAGGCGAATCCTCACAGTACCTCCCCCTCCACGGGAGCCAACGGGCGACCAAAACACTACCATGACGGGGCAGAACACTAACATGACGGTCAGAACACAAAAACACTAGAGTCAAGGAAATAAGGAAAATGCGGCACTGTGCCTTTAAGAGGCGAGCAGGCTAAGGGACTAGGGCTAAAGGACAGGGCCAGGGCTAAATGTCAAGGACTAGGACCAGGGGCACTGGAGAGGGGAACAGGGGAGAACACAAAACACTAGAGTCAAGGAAAACTGGAAAATGCGGCACTGTGCCTTTAAGAGGCGAACAGGCTAAGGGACTAGGGCTAAAGGACAGGGCCAGGGCTAAATGTCAAGGACTAGGACCAGGGGCACTGGAGAGGGGAACAGGGGAGAACACAAAACACTAGAGTCAAGGAAATAAGGAAAATGCGGCACTGTGCCTTTAAGAGGCGAACAGGCTAAGGGACAGGGCTAAGTGTCAGGGACAAAGGCTAAGGGCCAGGGCTACGGGCCAGGGCTGCTTACAGGGATGAGGACAGGGTTCCGACGGCGGAGGCCTGGCAAGGGGACAGGGGCCCGACGGCGGGGGCCGGGCACGGAGACAGGGGCCCGACAGCGGAGGCCGGGCACGGAGGCAGGGGCCCGACGGCGGAGGCCTGTCACGCCGTGTCACGGGGACAGGGGCCCGACGGCGGAGGCCTGGTACGGAGACAGGGGCCCGACAGCGGGGGCCAGGCATGGAGACAGGGGCCCGACGGCGGAGGCCTGTCACGGGGACAGGGGCCCGACGGCGGAGGCCTGGTACGGAGACAGGGGCCCGACAGCGGAGGCCGGGGGGAAGAGGCGCCATCCTCCCGTGGAAATAGGGAGCGATGACGCGCCGGCTTGACGTCTGGAGTGGGAACACTGGCAACCTCCCGTAGAGAATTAGAGAGCGAAGGCGGTGTCCCACTCCAGGCACGGAGATCCTCTTCCTCCTCCTCGGGGGGGGGGGCCGGGCACGGAGACTTGACTTGACTTGAGACAGGGGCCCGACAGCGGAGGCCGGGGGGAAGAGGCGCCATCCTCCCGTGGAAATAGGGAGCGATGACGCGCCGGCTTGACGTCTGGAGTGGGAACACTGGCAACCTCCCGTAGAGAATTAGAGAGCGAAGGCGGTGTCCCACTCCAGGCACAGAGATCCTCTTCCTCCTCCTCGGGTGCTGCAGACGGGCAGCGCAGAACAAAGGGGTCCCAGGGGACCGGGGCAAAGAGACGCCATCCTCCCGTGGAAATAGGGAGCGATGCGCGCCGTCTTGACGTCTGGAGTGGGAACACCACTCCAGGCTTGGCACGGGGATCCTCCTCGGATGCTGCAGACGGGCAGCGCAGAACACAGGGGTCCCAGGGGACCGGGGCGAAGAGATGCCATCCTCCCGTGGAAAATAGGGAGCGATGATGCGCCGGCTTGACGTCTGGAGTGGGAACACTGGAAAACCTCCCGTAGAGAATTAGAGAGCGAAGACGGTGTCCCACTCCAGGCAAACGGCGACAGGTGGTGATGGCTGGCACGTCGTCTCACGCCGGAGACGCGGCAGGTGATGGTAACGTACAGGATGGTAACGTACAGAACTCCAAGAACACAGAGTGAACACAGATACAGAACGACCCGACCAGGACTGGAAGGGAGGTCCAGGTATATAAAGCCCTCTGGGGCGCTAATCATAAACTATGACAGCTGCGTGAAGGTAGTCCAAGGGTGGGGGCTGGTGAAGAGTAGAGGAGAGTAAATCATCGCAAGGGTGGGGGCTGGTGAGGGAGAGTAGACAGGGAAAAGTTCAGGGAACAGGCGAATCCTCACAGTACCTCCCCCTCCACGGGAGCCAACGGGCGACCAAAACACTACCATGACGGGGCAGAACACTAACATGACGGTCAGAACACAAAAACACTAGAGTCAAGGAAATAAGGAAAATGCGGCACTGTGCCTTTAAGAGGCGAGCAGGCTAAGGGACTAGGGCTAAAGGACAGGGCCAGGGCTAAATGTCAAGGACTAGGACCAGGGGCACTGGAGAGGGGAACAGGGGAGAACACAAAACACTAGAGTCAAGGAAAACTGGAAAATGCGGCACTGTGCCTTTAAGAGGCGAACAGGCTAAGGGACTAGGGCTAAAGGACAGGGCCAGGGCTAAATGTCAAGGACTAGGACCAGGGGCACTGGAGAGGGGAACAGGGGAGAACACAAAACACTAGAGTCAAGGAAATAAGGAAAATGCGGCACTGTGCCTTTAAGAGGCGAACAGGCTAAGGGACAGGGCTAAGTGTCAGGGACAAAGGCTAAGGGCCAGGGCTACGGGCCAGGGCTGCTTACAGGGATGAGGACAGGGTTCCGACGGCGGAGGCCTGGCAAGGGGACAGGGGCCCGACGGCGGGGGCCGGGCACGGAGACAGGGGCCCGACAGCGGAGGCCGGGCACGGAGGCAGGGGCCCGACGGCGGAGGCCTGTCACGCCGTGTCACGGGGACAGGGGCCCGACGGCGGAGGCCTGGTACGGAGACAGGGGCCCGACAGCGGGGGCCAGGCATGGAGACAGGGGCCCGACGGCGGAGGCCTGTCACGGGGACAGGGGCCCGACGGCGGAGGCCTGGTACGGAGACAGGGGCCCGACAGCGGAGGCCGGGGGGAAGAGGCGCCATCCTCCCGTGGAAATAGGGAGCGATGACGCGCCGGCTTGACGTCTGGAGTGGGAACACTGGCAACCTCCCGTAGAGAATTAGAGAGCGAAGGCGGTGTCCCACTCCAGGCACGGAGATCCTCTTCCTCCTCCTCGGGGGGGGGGGCCGGGCACGGAGACTTGACTTGACTTGAGACAGGGGCCCGACACCGGAGGCCGGGGGGAAGAGGCGCCATCCTCCCGTGGAAATAGGGAGCGATGACGCGCCGGCTTGACGTCTGGAGTGGGAACACTGGCGAACAGGCTAAGGGACAGGGCTAAGTGTCAGGGACAAAGGCTAAGGGCCAGGGCTACGGGCCAGGGCTGCTTACAGGGATGAGGACAGGGTTCCAACGGCGGAGGCCTGGCAAGGGGACAGGGGCCCGACGGCGGGGGCCGGGCACGGAGACAGGGGCCCGACAGCGGAGGCCGGGCACGGAGGCAGGGGCCCGACGGCGGAGGCCTGTCACGCCGTGTCACGGGGACAGGGGCCCGACGGCGGAGGCCTGGTACGGAGACAGGGGCCCGACAGCGGGGGCCAGGCATGGAGACAGGGGCCCGACGGCGGAGGCCTGTCACGGGGACAGGGGCCCGACGGCGGAGGCCTGGTACGGAGACAGGGGCCCGACAGCGGAGGCCGGGGGGAAGAGGCGCCATCCTCCCGTGGAAATAGGGAGCGATGACGCGCCGGCTTGACGTCTGGAGTGGGAACACTGGCAACCTCCCGTAGAGAATTAGAGAGCGAAGGCGGTGTCCCACTCCAGGCACGGAGATCCTCTTCCTCCTCCTCGGGGGGGGGGCCGGGCACGGAGACTTGACTTGAGACAGGGGCCCGACAGCGGAGGCCGGGGGGAAGAGGCGCCATCCTCCCGTGGAAATAGGGAGCGATGACGCGCCGGCTTGACGTCTGGAGTGGGAACACTGGCAACCTCCCGTAGAGAATTAGAGAGCGAAGGCGGTGTCCCACTCCAGGCACGGAGATCCTCTTCCTCCTCCTCGGGGGGGCCGGGCACGGAGACTTGACTTGACTTGACTTGAGACAGGGGCCCGACAGCGGAGGCCGGGGGGAAGAGGCGCCATCCTCCCGTGGAAATAGGGAGCGATGACCCGCCGGCTTGACGTCTGGAGTGGGAACACTGGCAACCTCCCGTAGAGAATTAGAGAGCGAAGGCGGTGTCCCACTCCAGGCACGGAGATCCTCTTCCTCCTCCTCGGGTGCTGCAGATGGGCAGCGCAGAACAAAGGGGTCCCAGGGGACCGGGGCAAAGAGACGCCATCCTCCCGTGGAAATAGGGAGCGATGCGTGCCGTCTTGACGTCTGGAGTGGGAACACCACTCCAGGCTTGGCACGGGGATCCTCCTCGGATGCTGCAGACGGGCAGCGCAGAACACAGGGGTCCCAGGGGACCGGGGCGAAGAGATGCCATCCTCCCGTGGAAAATAGGGAGCGATGACGCGCCGGCTTGACGTCTGGAGTGGGAACACTGGAAAACCTCCCGTAGAGAATTAGAGAGCGAAGACGGTGTCCCACTCCAGGCAAACGGCGACAGGTGGTGATGGCTGGCACGTCGTCTCACGCCGGAGACGCGGCAGGTGATGGTAACGTACAGGATGGTAACGTACAGAACTCCATGAACACAGAGTGAACACAGATACAGAACGACCCGACCAGGACTGGAAGGGAGGTCCAGGTATATAAAGCCCTCTGGGGCGCTAATCATAAACTATGACAGCTGCGTGAAGGTAGTCCAAGGGTGGGGGCTGGTGAAGAGTAGAGGAGATTAAATCATCGCAAGGGTGGGGGCTGGTGAGGGAGAGTAGACAGGGAAAAGTTCAGGGAACAGGCGAATCCTCACATTCACGTTGCTAAAACGTTCTGTGCGGTTGTGCCAATCCACCGGCGCGTCCTAAAAATACAAACCGCCTCCAGAAGTACAGACATGAGTGGGAACTGGCAAACCCCTGGCTTGATAGCGTCAGTGGAGATGTTTATAAAGCAAACTGCAAAGTATGTAGGTGTGTGTTTTCTGTGGCGCATGGTGGACTGACTGACGTCAAACAGCATGCCTTAGGAGAACAAAAATATTCCCGAAATATAAGAACTCAAAGGACCCAAGCACAGGTTTCACAGTTCTTCATGACTGAAACATCTCCTGAGATTGATTCGGTATGGGATATTACATCTTATTTATCTGGTTGTGTTTTTAACTAGATGTCAGTATTTCTATTTACCTGCCCTGGCAGCCAGGAGCCTACATATTGGCTGCTGATGTGGGCATAGTAGGCTATTTCAGTTGACTAATATGGTTGATTGTTCATTAATGTTGAGTTTTTAAAGTCTAATAAATAAACATGTATTTATATTAATCAATATAATTAAATAGTGTGCCCATTTAAACTCTTATGTTGTTATGCTCATCTGGAAAACGGAATTATTCATTATGGGTCGATCACAACGTGTTGCATGTGGATGTTCCTACTACAGACGACAGGTGTTTCTGACAGTGTCAAAGGGTTTTGTCGCATAAAGATTAAAAAAGTACCATAAAGCTTATTTTCCATACAAGTCAAGCAGATTTTTGTGAAAAATGAAAGACCTAAGAACAACAGCAGCTCGACCAGAGCAAAAAGAAGATGACACATTCCAAGCTGTGCCAGTTCCTGTCTCATAAGCGGGCGGGAGTTTTACAAAGATGTGTTAACACTGTGACAAGTCGCATGACAAGTCTCAAACAAACCTGTTTTACGCTGATCAGAATTTAACGAAAAACGTCAATTTAGTGCAAGAATGTTCATAACACCTTCAACTTGTAAGAGATGGTCCAATATTTACCTTGATTTCCATAGTAAAGAAACAAATACTGTAGCCGCATTTGGTCAAAAACTTTACATCTCTCATTGGGGTGAATTAAACCTGTAGCCTACCTGCTCTAGTCTCTGAATCTGGGGGGCAGTTCGCCCTGTGTAACCCACGTGACGCATTACAGGCAGTGAGAATGAGTTGGTTAGTCTCGCTTAAAAGGTCTCTGATTAGACTAATCAAGCTAGTTAGCTAATGTGAGAATGAGTCTTCCTTTGAAAGGTCTCTGGTTAGATGAATCAAGCTAGTTAGCTAATGCAAGAATGAGTCTCCCTTTGAAAGGTCTCTGGTTAAGCTAATCAAACTAGTTAGCTAATGCTGGAATGAGTCTCCCTTTGAAAGGTCTCTGGTTAAGCTAATCAAACTAGTTAGCTAATGCAAGAATGAGTCTCCCTTTGAAAGGTTTCTGGTTAAGCTAATCAAACTAGTTAGCTAATGCAAGAATGAGTCTCCCTTTGAAAGGTTTCTGGTTAGGCTAATCAAGCTAGTGAGCTAATGCGAGAATGAAAGGTGAGGCTAATCAAGCTAGCTAGCTAATGCTTACAACTCTGAAATACCGTACTAAATACGTTACGAGTTGTCTCAGTTCAATTGACTCGCTCTGCCCTCTCTCTAGCTTTCTGTGAGGGAGGGGCAGCACCCCACTGGAGCAAACCACAAGAACAAAGTTGTCATTTTAATAGCCGAGTGGTGCTTTATTAAGGTCCAGTAAAACCAATTAACCAGTTTCTTGATCTCTCTCTGGGCTCCACCTTTAGGTGACTCTGGTCCTCCTGGACGTGTTGGATTGAGCGGACCACCAGGCCCTGAAGGAGAAGGGCAACCAGGAGCCCCAGGACCTCAGGGACCACCAGGAGAGGCTGGACCATTTGGTGAGCAGAAACCGAGCGCCCATCCCAGCATGCAAATGTTACTTTTGAAATGAATTAATCGCCGTCTGAAGTGAACACATTGAATCTCCAAAACCTCCACTTTTCAGGAATGAAGAACAACTTGATTTTTACATTGACCATGTTGGTGTTTTTTTATTTATTTTTTTAAATACATTTTTTATTCTACAATGAGTTTAAAACAATGTGGTTACGTGAGCTCTAGAGAGTAATGAAAGACCCTTAATTCAAGAAAGACACACACTTTCGATTTAGCTACAAACAGCAACGCTGGTGTTAACAACATTCCTTTCATTATTATTATCACAATTATTATTATTATTAAATTATTATTATTTCATGCGATGACGGATTTACATTCAACCTGCCACCTGTCGTCCCCGTGTGTAGGCCACGGCGGTGTGAGGGGGGAGAAGGGGTACCCTGGTGGCCCCGGACTGGACATGCCCGGACCAGAGGGAGTGAAGGGAGATTCAGGATTCCCCGGATTGCCTGGGTCTAAAGGCCTGCCGGGCCGATCGGGCGCCTCAGGCAGGGACGGGTTCGCTGGGAACCAAGGTCAGACTGACGAGACAAAAAGGATGAAATGAAATAAATACAAATTTGACTGATGAAATAGCACTTAATGTAATCTATGTGTGTTTCCCAGGACCCAAGGGAGAGATGGGGATCATAGGGACTCCAGGTGTACCGGGTCACATGGGTCCATCAGGAACATCTGGTTCTCCGGGTCTGACAGGTAAGCAGGAAGATCGGAACAATCGTCATCACAGTCTGTCCAACAGAGCGCACTCTGACTACATTGTTTACATATAACTCAGTCATAATACTCAGTCATTGTTTACAATATCCTCAGCAGCACTGTCTGTATGAATCTCATAGCTAGCTTGATAGAGTAGAGCAGTGGTTCTCAAACTTTTTACACCAAGTACCACCTGAGAACGTAGCTGGCTCTCCAAGTACGACCATATGGCAGACGTTAAAATACAGTCTATTCAGCTATGCACAGTTCACGCAGGAGGCCTGGCAAATGTATTCCTAATACCATTATTTATTGTTAACTTTTGTCAGACACAGCCACAATGTACAAAGGGGTAGCACTAGAACTACCAAACTCTTCCACACAACTCATACAATGCAAGGGGTAATTGAGAACATAATAACTAACATTCTCACATAGCAAGTGAGAAAATTAAGAACAACTGTATTTCAGCAAATGTACTTAATTCTCTCTCTCCCACACACAGCAAGCAATTGTTCTTCATTCTCTCTCTCACATAAGCAGGGCCGGACTGGGGAAATAATTCAGGCTGGGAAATATAGTGTGAAATATAGCCCTAGTCAGGCCACTTTCTAAGTGGGGGTCCCCCACCAGGAATTATTTTGTTACAAAGACTTAATTTCCTGCATTTTTACCCTTTAAATTCCAGTGTTTGTGATGGGCATAACAAATTATTGAAAAGAAAAAAGAAAAAAAAACACATATTCAATACATCTTCGAATTGTAACCCTTTAAATGCCAGTTTGTGTGATGGCATCACAAATTATTGTAAAAGAAAATTAACACAAAAAGTTAAATATTTTCAATATATCAAATTCAAAGTAAATTTTTCTGGGGGGGATTATTACAGGCTAGGCATGTGTCAATGATTAGCAACAACACAGATTTTGATGGATTTTTTGTAATGTCAGATTTAACAACAACTCTTTTCAGAAAAGTGGGAGTATTTCATTTTTTATCTGACATTATCTCCATAGAGCTCCATTATAATTTTAGTCAGGGGAGTGCCATGGTTTCTCCATAGAGCTTCATTATCCTTTTAGTCAGGGGAGTGCCATGATTTCTCCATATATATATACACAGGTGGTTAATGACTTGGCAGGAAATGACATCACGGCGCAGGTGTGCCTGAGTCTATTGGTCCTCAATGACAAAAGAAAAGACCTATCAAAATAGAGTCTGTTAGTAAATACAAATTATACAAATATACAACATATAAAAGACATATATAAAAAACACAAAAGCAAAAGCAAAAATTGCATTACATTACCATACCAGAAACTTGCTATGTAACATGCCCGTAGTGCCATGGTTTCTCCATAGAGCTCCATTATACTTTTGATCAAGGGAGTGTCATGATTTCTCCATAGAGCTCCATTATAATTTTAATCAGGGGAGTGCCATGGTTTCTCTATAGAGCTCCATTTTACTTTTAATCAGGGGAGTGCCATGGTTTCTCTATAGATTTGTACCATAGAGTAGCACTGCAGCTCAATGCAGGTAGGGGGCAACTCAGTCACATGACTCAGTGGGTATTACTGATTGGCTCGAACACATTGTATTTACAAACAAGAAAGCCGTATATAGTATAACTCTGGTCTGAAACTACAAATCTGTGTAAATGTGATATATCACAAGAAAGTACTCAACATCTGTTATGTCTGAGGTAGTTGCTTTGAAATAATTAGGTATCCGCTTTATGAGATATTTGCTTTGAAATAATAACGTTGAGAGTGGATTAGCATGCGGTCATGTTGTGTGAAGCCAGCATCGGGGCTTTACTGAATGTGATGGGAAATTAGGTCATATCTTCTTCTTCTTCTTCTCTCCTTCTCAGGTGTGCCCGGTATCACTGGACCCAGAGGGGAGTTCGGCGAGGACGGTCCCAAAGGAGAGAGGGGAGAGCCGGGCCTGGCGGGCCCTGCTGGGAACATGAGCGACGTGGACATGATCCACATGAAGGGAGAGAAGGGAGAGCTCGGAATCAGAGGTGGGGACAACACTGAGCGAGTGCGTGGAGCGTCTTTTGGTTTATTTCTCACATATAAGGTACATTACAGTGCAATGCTCTGTATGAGCCCCCTGAGAATGTGCTTCATACAGTAAAAAAAAAAGTAAAAAGAATAAAGTCCAAACACTATACAAAATATAGAATATACAAACTAAAGTACAACCTAAAGTACAAAATGCAAACAATGAAGTACAAAATGCTAACTTTTAAAAAAAAGTTCCTACTCCTCCAAGACAGCGTATCGAAGTGTCCTTGAGCAAGACACTTAACCCCTAATTGCTCCCGATGAGCAGGTCGGCACCTTGCATGGTTGCCTCCGCTGTCTGTGTGTGAATATGTGAGTGAATGGGTGAATGTGGGGAACTGAAAATTGTAAAGCACTTTGGATAAAAGCACGATATAAAATGCACCATTTAGATTGGCTGGTAACTGTTTGTTGTGATTGTACGCTGGGGGAAAAAAGACTTAGCAAAGGGTTATATCTGGGACCGTAGGATCCACAGGAGGCCGCAATGACCAGCTGAGCTAAAGGGGCAGACCCGTTAACAGGTGCTGGTTGACTGTAGTTTACACTAACCAGCTGAGCTAAAGGGGCAGACCCGCTAGCAGGTGCTGGTTGACTGTAGTTTACACTAACCAGCTGAGCTAAAGGGGCAGACCCGCTAGCAGGTGCTGGTTGACTGTAGTTTACACTAACCAGCTGAGCTAAAGGGGCAGACGCGCTAGCAGGTGCTGGTTGACTGTAGTTTACACTAACCAGCTGAGCTAAAGGGGCAGACGCGCTAGCAGGTGCTGGTTGACTGTAGTTTACACTAACCAGCTGAGCTAAAGGGGCAGACCCGCTAGCAGGTGCTGGTTGACTGTAGTTTACACTAACCAGCTGAGCTAAAGGGGCAGACCCGCTAGCAGGTGCTGGTTGATTGCGACCGACTCGGCAGTAGTTTACAGTCGTCCTCTCCCCGAGAAGTCTGACCCTTTAGCTCAGCTGGTAAGTGCGGCTGCCTGTGGGTCCCAGGTTCAAATCGGTTACAATATCCTGAATTAAAGAAAAGGAACCCTGTGAAGGTTTTTGAACATAAGCTAAACCATGCCTATATATCCCATTCATTAACATAACATAGCCTGGATTGTACACTAGCTTAGACAGAAATGGCGCAGGGAGATACAGAGTTGCAGAATTCCTGAATGTGTTTAGCTAATCAGTTTCCCAGCATGCCTTGTGCTACACAGGCTACTCAAAACCTTGTATAGAGCCAGCTAACTAACTAATAGGCTAGGCGTCAACAACAGCAACCATCAATCTGGGTTTTGTACCTACTGTGGCAGGAGGCTGCTGGAACAGAGAGCCATCCTTGAACTGTTGTCATTTTAAAGAATACTTCCCCAGGAGTTGTCATGACAAGTTGTCATGATATCTTGAGACAAGCAACATCACCTGCAAATCCAGCAAGAACGTTTTTCATGAGCATATCTTGAAATAGGTTGTATGAGTCTTAAATGAATACGCCAACATTATGGAAATGTGCGTACCATCTTCTCCAGAAGAAGGAGATAAGATAGATACCAATTTCCTCTGTGCGTTCACTAGAAAGCTATCCGGCTGCAAGCTAGCCTAGCTTAGCACAAATGATTGGAAGTGGATATGGACCAGCTAGCTCTCCCAGAGTTGTAAGCTAGGCTAGTGGTCTGTATCCATTCCCATTCATTTGTGCTAAGCTAGGCTAGCTTGCAGATGGATTGTATCTTTAATACAAGGTAAAAAACCTTTGCAGAAAGGTAGGTCCCTGAGACACAGGGTCATTAAAACATGCTAGTGTTTTTGTTATGTGAGCTACCATACCAGGGGGGAAAAAGGCCCACATTTATTTTGCATTCTGACACAGTTTTAAGAACTGCTGACTTTACATGTACTGTAGATCACTGGGAGCCCGTCTCAAACGTTCCAATCCCGTCTTTCTCCTCAGGTGACCATGGGTTTTCCGGAGAGAAGGGCTTCCCTGGGCAGCATGGAGACCCTGGGATGCCAGGGAAGGATGGAGAGCCCGGTCTACATGGCCAACCAGGTGGGAAACATGTGAAAATATAACCATAACGTTACTGTAATCACATAACTTTTTCCTGTAATAAAGTAATGCAAAGGCATTGCTGTTCAAATTTCAGTTACTGATCTAACGAATGGGGTTGGATTCAAGGATTTAAAATGTTTGATAAATAAAAAAACATCTTTATTGGTGTAACAGGCTTATCGGAAATCCCCCAAGCTTACCCCCTACCGTTTTCCTGATTCCTGATTGTATCGTGTGTCGCATCCATGAAGAGCATCATGTAAAGACTGCCTGTGCAACAGACAAGTAGCGTAATTATACATATTAGTTATTAGTTCAAAGTAGGGATGTTCGATGTTGGATTTTTTACCGATATCCGATATACCGATATTGTCCAACTCTTAATTTCCAATACCGATATCAACCAATACCGATATATGCAGGGTTATCCCCCCAAGAAAATCATTTCAGGTAATTAACATTACTTATTACATGGCGTTTTAACATTCGCCGAAATGCTTGATTGTGATTGGTCAATAGCGCTCGTCAGAGGTCCGTTATTACTCGATAATGGACCTCTGCCGAGCAATAATGACCGTTGTGCGCAGCTGGACCAATCAAGCCCACTGACACACAGATCGCAGTCATGAAAGCTGCTCAGCATATGCACAGCTGCACTCAGTCATC
>NC_140169.1:199880110-199887610 GCF_963971535.1 Notolepis coatsorum | reverse complement strand
AGGGCTGAAACAATGAACCAGGAGAAACCCAATAGAGGGTAGGGCTGAAACAATGAACCAGGAGAAACCCAACGGAGGGTAGGGCTGAAACAATGAACCAGGAGAAACCCAATAGAGGGTAGGGCTGACACAATGAACCAGGAGAAACCCAACGGAGGGTAGGGCTGACACAATGAACCACGAGAAACCCAACGGAGGGTAGGGCTGAAACAATGAACCAGGAGAAACCCAACGGAGGGTAGGGCTGAAACAATGAACCAGGAGAAACCCAACGGAGGGTAGGGCTGAAACAATGAACCAGGAGAAACCCAACGGAGGGTAGGGCTGAAACAATGAACCAGGAGAAACCCAACGGAGGGTAGGGCTGACACAATGAACCAGGAGAAACCCAACAGAGGGTAGGGCTGACACAATGAACCAGGAGAAACCCAACGGAGGGTAGGGCTGACACAATGAACCAGGAGAAACCCAACGGAGGGTAGGGCTGACACAATGAACCAGGAGAAACCCAACGGAGGGTAGGGCTGAAACAATGAACCATGAGAAACCCAACGGAGGGTAGGGCTGACACAATGAACCAGGAGAAACCCAACGGAGGGTAGGGCTGACACAATGAACCAGAATTATATCGAAATCGCAATGTGGCCAATATCCAGGGAGGAGGCTGTGATTTTGTTGAAGAAAAAAAAAATACATTCTTAATGAAGTATTGTGGTGCTGCATAGATGCCCTGGCCTACAAATTGTATTCTACAGACTTAAATCCATCCAGCCAACACCAGATTATAGCTCACATCCAGAAGTCACAGAACTCCATTGTTGTCCAAAAACTGTTAAAGCCAGTCATAGAGCCATACTGTTTGTTCTGGTTAGTATAATTCATCATTGCAATGAACACAAGGTTCAGGCAGACTCGAGGGGGGGCGCTGTCACCTCATGAAGTAGTTCCGGTTCAGGCAGACTCGAGGGGGGCGCTGTCACCTCATGAAGTAGTTCCCGTTCAGGCAGACTCGAGGGGGGCGCTGTCACCTCATGAAGTAGTTCCCGTTCAGGCAGACTCGAGGGGGGCGCTGTCACCTCATGAAGTAGTTCCGGTTCAGGCAGACTCGAGGGGGGGCGCTGTCACCTCATGAAGTAGTTCCGGTTCAGGCAGACTCGAGGGGGGGCGCTGTCACCTCATGAAGTAGTTCCGGTTCAGGCAGACTCGAGGGGGGCGCTGTCACCTCATGAAGTAGTTCCGGTTCAGGCAGACTCGAGGGGGGCGCTGTCACCTCATGAAGTAGTTCCGGTTCAGGCAGACTCGAGGGGGGGCGCTGTCACCTCATGAAGTAGTTCCGGTTCAGGCAGACTCGAGGGGGGCGCTGTCACCTCATGAAGTAGTTCCGGTTCAGGCAGACTCGAGGGGGGGCGCTGTCACCTCATGAAGTAGTTCCGGTTCAGGCAGAGGACCGCTGTCACCTCAGGAAGTAGTTCACGGGGAAAACTATGACGCTTGTGTTCATCACAATGATGAATTACACTTGACAAAGACAAACAGGACAGCTCTGTGACTTGTTTTAGCATTGTCCTGGGACAACAATGGAGTTATGCGACTTCTGGATATGAGCTCTAATCTGATTGGTGGATTGATGGATCATACTTGTAAAAAGTACCTGTAGAGGAAATGCATTGTTGGTTTTGGTTGTTTCATAGGCTATGTTGACAATAAAAAAACAAACAAATGACATCAGCCTTATCCTTTAATAAGCAGATCAAGTATATGGTTATTTGTGTCGAGCATTCACCTGCTTATACTGAGACTCACAAGCTTATATTTCAGATAGTACAGTATGAGATAGATATAGATAGATATAATGTACCAGTCAGGCAGTACAGTCCGTACAGTCCGTACATTCAGTCAGTCCAAAATCCTCTGAAGTCATAGAAATGGTCAAATATTAGTGTAACTACAGTTGACGAATGTTGAAACAAGTACAAACAAAAAACACATCAAAGGCACAAGGCGGTGTACGTAACAGCCTATAGCCCCAGTCCAATGACGCCCTGCTGTTTACAGCTACAGTAGCAACCAGGTGATCTCCATTCTCGTCACTCATTGGTCACAAAAAAGAAAAAAAGCCTTCCCATCAAAACCCACGTGCATCAGCAAGAGAGCCATCCCTATGTGAAGTCACAAGCGGCAGTCGGTTGGGAGCTGGCTAGGATTTATGGGTATTTGTTATGATGATTTTCTTGCATATGGATGACAATGAGTAATGTGCGACCGCAGGATTAATACCATTAACGTTAGTTCGACCAGAGAAACAAATATACTAATTAAAATTGTTGGACCTGTTTTGTACTTTGTACTTTGTATAGGTCTGCATTTTAAATGTAAGGTGTAAAAAGTATGTTTTTTTTCTCTGAAATGTAATTGAGTAAAAGTACAAGTATACAAACCTAAGGCGGCCGGGTAGTGCAGCGGACTAAGCGTCTGTCTACCACCGCAGAGACACTGGTATCGAATCCGGCTGTCAGCGGTCCCTCCGGCTTGGGCGGTCGTCATACAGACACAATTGGCAGTGTCTGCGGGTGGGAAGCCGGTGGGTGGTAATCTGGTTGTTGTAAACAGCGACTCCTACAGGTCGGTCAGGGCGCCTGCACAGCGAGGAAAGGATCTGGGTGAGGTAGTGTGCCCTCCCACGCGTTACACTCACCCAATGAGAGTCTTCGCTGCCAGGTGAAAAGAGGCTGCTGGCTGTCTCCTATGTATCGGAGGAAGCATATGATAGACTTCAGGGCTCCCTAGACCGGCAAGTAGGAGGCAAATGCGCGCAACAACCAGGAAGGGGAGGGGGGAATTGGCATAACGACTCAATTGGGATGGGAGGAAAATACAAGAAAAATAGGAGGAGAAAAAGTGGATAAAAAAATAAAAGTATACAACCTAATAATACTTGAGTAAAGTACAAATCCCCAAAAACAGTACTTAAGTATTGTAACGAAGTACAATTACTCAAGTACTTTACACTGCTGATGACAATACATATTAATCTAACCTAATCGAATCTAATCTCATAACGTATATGGAAATGTGCTATATAAATAATATTGACTTGACTTGACTTGACTAGGAACAACAGGGATTAACAATGATATAAAAATACTTAATCACAATATCAAAATATGTCGATTGAAGTTCAACACAGATATTTATTAGTACTTTGACCGACTACAATTAGGGTAAGCGATATGTAAGGGTAGAAGAGAGTAAGGGAAGAGAGGAGGAGAAGTGAGCTAATGGTCTATATGGAACAAGACAAACAAAGTATCAGTTTCATCTCCACATGTGGTACAAGTTAGGACGCTATTCTCCCAGATCTGACATGTCATGGTTCACCTGAGTTACCACTTCCATTGCTACCGCAATAACATAGGCTGGTATGTGACCTCAAAAGACCTTTAACCTAGTGTAAAACCTAGTCTGACATTAATCTAATTAGTCTAATATTCACAGCAAGGGGTAGAGAGGGACAGCAGACAGAGATGACCAGACCAGATGTGGTAGATCTTTGTTTGCTCTATTACAGTATTGTAGTACATTTAATGAATAGTGTGTGCCAGAAAAAAATATTCTGAATACAGAGGCTGTAAAATGAATAACCAACATTGTCCATTCCCTGAACTGTTTTCTACCCAGGGGGGTAAGGCCATAACTGTTTGGAAATAATTTATTATATCTTGTTTTAAGTGTATTTTCAGTGATTGATAAGATAAGATAAGATATTCCTTTATTGAAATTCAGGCATCATAGCAGCATGGGGGAGGGGGGAGGGGAGGTACAGGTATGGGCAGGGTAGAATGGTAGAAGACATAAATACAGGCAATACAATTATAGTACAGTAGAAACGTAAAAAATAGTCAGTGTAAACAATATAATTAACTCTGAATATACGCATCTGAGCAAGTAGGCAGTGTGATCAAAGGTGCAGGTGAGGGTCTGTACGCCCTATCAGTTATATTATACAATACAATAAATATGGTAGAATCTAAATATATACTATGAGTAAGTAAAGTATACAGTATACACAGGTACAGTATACACAAGTAGGGTTGGGTACCGTTCACATTTGAACCGGTACCGGTTCCTTTTTTCTGTACTTTAGTGTCTAAAAATGTAATCTACTTACCTCAGTTGTAAAAAAAAATTGTCCAAACTTCTAATTATTTATTATCATTATTATTTATTTAGAACAATTTGTTAATATATATATATAATATATAATATTGCAGCGAGCGTTGTCTGCATCTAGCTTTGTAAAGTGTAACCATACTTGCGATAGTTTTCGGCTTGCCATTGCCCCGACTGCTTTGTTGTTGTTGAATCAAGTAAAATCCTAGGTAAGCCTGTATTGTGCGCGTGAGCGTTGACGTGAACGTGCGGTGCACTTCATAGGTTTCGTTTTTTGCGCTAAACTAAACGTTTAAGTCATCGATTTATTTTGTGCATTACCGAAATGTGGCACCGGTGGATCTCACGTGAATCGGTACTCAGTAGTACCGAAGTGATTCGGTCGATACCCTTAAAAGTACCGGATTCGGTACCCATCCCTACACACAAGGTACCCTAACTGCCGTGATATACGTCATTCGTTGTAGTCCGTGCAGTTCACTGATCAGACCTTCCTCTGCACAGGTTCACCTGGGAGGGGCTTCCCTGGCACACCTGGACTGGGCGGCGGCACAGGTGAGCGCTCCTACACACACCTGGGTTATCATACTGTTGTGTTGTGAGCTCCTACACACCTGGGTTATCATACTGTTGTGTTGTGAGCTCCTACACACACCTGGGTTATCATACTGTTGTGAGCTCCTACACACACCTGGGTTATCATACTGTTGTGTTGTGAGCTCCTACACACACCTGTGTTATCATACTGTTGTGAGCTCCTACACACACCTGTGTTATCATACTGTTGTGAGCTCCTACACACACCTGGGTTATCATACTGTTGTGTTGTGAGCTCCTACACACACCTGGGTTATCATACTGTTGTGTTGTGAGCTCCTACACACACCTGGGTTATCATACTGTTGTGTTGTGAGCTCCTACACACACCTGGGTTATCATACTGTTGTGTTGTGAGCTCCTACACACACCTGTGTTATCATACTGTTGTGAGCTCCTACACACACCTGTGTTATCATACTGTTGTGAGCTCCTACACACACCTGGGTTATCATACTGTTGTGTTGTGAGCTCCTACACACACCTGGGTTATCATACTGTTGTGAGCTCCTACACACACCTGGGTTATCATACTGTTGTGAGCTCCTACACACACCTGGGTTATCATACTGTTGTGAGCTCCTACACACACCTGGGTTATCATACTGTTGTGTTGTGAGCTCCTACACACACCTGGGTTATCATACTGTTGTGAGCTCCTACACACACCTGGGTTATCATACTGTTGTGAGCTCCTACACACACCTGGGTTATTATACTGTTGTGAGCTCCTACACACACCTGGGTTATCATACTGTTGTGTTGTGAGCTCCTACACACCTGGGTTATCATACTGTTGTGAGCTCCTACACACACCTGGGTTATTATACTGTTGTGAGCTCCTACACACACCTGGGTTATCATACTGTTGTGTTGTGAGCTCCTACACACACCTGGGTTATTATACTGTTGTGAGCTCCTACACACACCTGGGTTATTATACTGTTGTGAGCTCCTACACACACCTGGGTTATCATACTGTTGTGTTGTGAGCTCCTACACACCTGGGTTATTATACTCTTGTGAGCTCCCACACACACCTGGGTTATCATACTGTTGTGAGCTCCTACACACACCTGGGTTATCATACTGTTGTGAGCTCCTACACACACCTGGGTTATCATACTGTTGTGAGCTCCTACACACACCTGGGTTATCATACTGTTGTGTTGTGAGCTCCTACACACACCTGGGTTATCATACTGTTGTGAGCTCCTACACACACCTGGGTTATCATACTGTTGTGAGCTCCTACACACACCTGGGTTATTATACTGTTGTGAGCTCCTACACACACCTGGGTTATCATACTGTTGTGTTGTGAGCTCCTACACACCTGGGTTATCATACTGTTGTGAGCTCCTACACACACCTGGGTTATTATACTGTTGTGAGCTCCTACACACACCTGGGTTATCATACTGTTGTGTTGTGAGCTCCTACACACACCTGGGTTATTATACTGTTGTGAGCTCCTACACACACCTGGGTTATTATACTGTTGTGAGCTCCTACACACACCTGGGTTATCATACTGTTGTGTTGTGAGCTCCTACACACCTGGGTTATTATACTCTTGTGAGCTCCCACACACACCTGGGTTATCATACTGTTGTGAGCTCCCACACACACCTGGGTTATCATACTGTTGTGAGCTCCCACACACACCTGGGTTATCATACTGTTGTGAGCTCCCACACACACCTGGGTTATTATTAGGGATGCTCGATATTGGCTTTTTTACCGATACCGATATACCGATATTGTCCAACTCTTAATTTCCGATACCGATATCAACCGATACCGATATATGCAGGGTTCCCCCCCCCCCCCCCCCCCCAAAAATGGAATAATTTCAGGTAATTAACATTACATATCTCTTGTTGTGGAATTAACACAACATTATGCATACTTTTGACAATAAATAAAATCTGAATTTGTTCTTACTTGCTTGCCTGGGTAAATAAAGGTTATAGAAATGTAAAAAAAAAAGAAACGATACCGATATTTTCCGATATCACATTTTAATGCCGTTATCGGCCGATAATATCGGTAGGCCGATAATATCGGACATCCCTAGTTATTATACTGTTGTGTTTTTCATTCAGTTTAGTTTCAGTTTAGTTTTGATTTCGTTTTTATTAGTTTAATGCAGGGGTTCTCAATATTTTTTATACCACGACCCCATTTAATTTTTGGAAATAAAAGCACACGTTGTTGAACTTGATCATGCATATTTATTAAAAAATGTAATTACAGAACTATGTTATCAATACACATTTATAAAACGAGGCATATTTTGCCAAAACTTTAATGTATATTATAATATAGGGCGGCTAGGTGGTGCAGTGGGCAAGGCACTCACCACCAATGCTGGAGACGCTGGGTTTGAGCCCAGCTCTCCACATTGTTTTCAGTTTGGCTGGTCGTCCGTACTAATACAATTGGCAGTATTAGGGGGAGGGAAAACTGAGGGGTGGGGATCGGACGTTGTGGACAGCGACTCCTACAGGTCGGTTGGTGCGCCTGCGCAGTAGAATCAAGAAGCGATGGGGGCGGCGCCCCTCCAAAGCGCAGACCCCTGACGCTGAAAGATCGCGCCGCGCAGGTGAAAAGATGCGACGGCTGCTACCTCGAGTATCGGAGGGGACTCGTGCTATGTATGGCTTCGTCCACATTGCAGCCGGCTTGTGGGAGGCAAGAAACAGCGTTCGAGACAGGGGAGGGTTGAAT
>NC_140169.1:199867610-199875110 GCF_963971535.1 Notolepis coatsorum | reverse complement strand
GTACTGTTACATTTATGACATACAAGATATACAAATATACAGTACTGTTTAACATCCTAAAAGAAAATATATACATTCGAGGGGGAAGAAACTGTACATTAGGAGGGGGTTGGGAGGGTGGGTGGATGGGTGGGTGGTTAGGGTTTGGACATTTTACCGGGCCAGTTTCGAATTGCAGCCTCCCGTAGGGGCTCTTTGAGGGCGGTTTTGACGGTGGGTAGGGATTCACAGCACACTGAAAGACATGGCGTCATGACCTAGCACTAGGAAAGCACACTGAAAGACATGACCTAGCACTAGGAAAGCACACTGAAAGACATGACCTAGCACTAGGAAAGCACACTGAAAGACATGACCTAGCACTAGGAAAGCACACTGAAAGACATGACCTAGCACTAGGAAAGCACACTGAAAGACATGACCTAGCACTAGGAAAGCACACTGAAAGACATGACCTAGCACTAGGAAAGCACACTGAAAGACATGACCTAGCACTAGGAAAGCACACTGAAAGACATGACCTAGCACTAGGAAAGCACACTGAAAGACATGACCTAGCACTAGGAAAGCACACTGAAAGACATGACCTAGCACTAGGAAAGCACACTGAAAGACATGACCTAGCACTAGGAAAGCACACTGAAAGACATGAGATGGAGATAGAGATGCTGATGATGATGTCATTCTTCTTTTTCAGGCAACGACGGTCCTTCCGGTCCCCCTGGCCCACATAGCTTAATCAAAGGAGATGCGGGCTTCCCGGGGAACCAGGGTCCTCTCGGGCCACAGGGGCCCTCTGGGTTCCTAGGGCAGAAGGGGCAGCAAGGTGAGGCTTCACCCTGACACCTACTTCATACAGTAGAGAATCAATTAGGAATGCGCCGGGAACCGACGCTAGTATCGGATATTGGTATCGCGTGTTCCGTGCCTAACATGGCAACGGAGATACGCATACGTCTGTCTCAAGACTAGTCCTGCATGTATCAACAAATGCGCATATTGGTGTGAATTTATGTGTGCCATTATTACTATCAAATGTAATAATTGTGGAATATTACTATAATGAGCTGTATGTGTATGAACCAAGCATCCTATGTGAAGCACTTAGTGTCATGTTTAAATGTGCTATATAAATAAATTTGATTGATTGATTGATATACCAGGCTGCTATAAAATATGGTAATCGTAAGAAATAATGTGGCATGCTGGAAGGAAATCAAAGCAAAGGTGAGGTGATTTGATGCGTGTTTGACACACAGAAGCCCAGACTGACCCCATACTGAAGGTCTAGTGGTCGGAATCGGTATTGGCAGTGAACAAGTGGTATCGCTGCCTCCCTGGAATAAATGGGTTGATCCAAAATCTCCCTCCTTACCTGTTCTCTATCTCTTTGCCTCTCTCTACCCCCCCCCCCCTCTCTCTCTCTCTCTCTCTCTCTCTCTCTCTCTCTCTCTCTCTCTCTCTCTCTCTCTCTCTCTCTCTCTCTCTCTCTCTCTCTCTCTCTCTCTCTCAGGTGTGACTGGTATTACAGGGCCTAAGGGTGAAGAGGGCCAGCATGGTTATAACGGTCAGTCTGGAGCCAAAGGAGATCAGGGTCTGACCGGACCGTCAGGTGAGAGTCCATAGATACCGGTTCCATTCCAGCTCCTCCCGGCAGCGTGTCTAAGTGTCCTTGAGCAATACACTTGAACCCTAACTGCATATACATGCAGTCCATTCACCATTTAAGATACATCTAACTGCCAGCCGTGTAGGAGTCTGTCTGTCTGTCTGTCTGTCTGTCTGTCTGTCTGTCTGTCTGTCTGTCTGTCTGTCTGTCTGTCTGTCTGTCTGTCTGTCTGTCTGTCTGTCTGTCTGTCTGTCTGTCTGTCTATCTGTCTGTCTGTCTGTCTGTCTGTCTGTCTGTCTGTCTGTATGTCTGTCTGTCTGTCTGTCTGTCTGTGTCTCTGTCTGTCTGTCTGTGTCTCTGTCTGTCTGTCTGTCTGTCTGTCTGTCTGTCTGTCTGTCTGTCTGTCTGTCTGTCTGTCTGTCTGTCTGTCTGTCTGTCTGTCTGTCTGTCTGTCTGTCTGTCTGTCTGTCTGTCTGTCTGTCTGTCTGTCTGTCTGTCTGTCTGTCTGTCTGTCTGTCTGTCTGTCTGTCTGTCTGTCTGTCTGTCTGTCTGTCTGTCTGTCTGTCTGTCTGTCTGTCTGTCTGTCTGTCTGTCTTGCCCTTTAGGGGGATTTAATTATTATAAATTTGTTTACATAATATAAAAGTACAGGTTCATACCTTCAAAATAAGCCACTTGTACAAATCAGGCAGATACTTTTCAATCTATGTCTTATGTATCATGCCGATAACACACTATTTATTCCTGAGCTACAAGCCCACAAAGAAACCGGAACCATTTCTCTTTGCTATGCATAATGACTACTTTACCCAGAAAGCTATGTAACCCCCCCCCCTTTGTCTTTAGGACCCAGAGGATACCCCGGCCCCCCGGGACCCGACGGCGTTCCGGGTCAAGTGGGTCAACAGGGGCCCTCCTCCATGGAGCACGGTTTCCTAGTAACCAGGCACAGCCAGACAGTGGACGTCCCACAGTGTCCCGAGGGCACCTCGCTCATCTACGACGGATACTCCTTACTCTACGTGCAGGGCAACGAGCGCTCCCATGGACAGGACCTGGGTAAGATACTCCTTACTCTACGTGCAGGGCAACGAGCGCTCCCATGGACAGGACCTGGGTAAGATACTCCTTACTCTACGTGCAGGGCAACGAGCGCTCCCATGGACAGGACCTGGGTAAGATACTCCTTACTCTACGTGCAGGGCAACGAGCGCTCCCATGGACAGGACCTGGGTAAGATACTCCTTACTCTACGTGCAGGGCAACGAGCGCTCCCATGGACAGGACCTGGGTAAGATACTCCTTACTCTACGTGCAGGGCAACGAGCGCTCCCATGGACAGGACCTGGGTAAGATACTCCTTACTCTACGTGCAGGGCAACGAGCGCTCCCATGGACAGGACCTGGGTAAGATACTCCTTACTCTACGTGCAGGGCAACAAGCGCTCCCACGGACAGGACCTGGGTAAGATACTCCTTACTCTACGTGCAGGGCAACGAGCGCTCCCATGGACAGGACCTGGGTAAGATACTCCTTACTCTACGTGCAGGGCAACGAGCGCTCCCATGGACAGGACCTGGGTAAGATACTCCTTACTCTACGTGCAGGGCAACGAGCGCTCCCATGGACAGGACCTGGGTAAGATACTCCTTACTCTACGTGCAGGGCAACGAGCGCTCCCATGGACAGGACCTGGGTAAGATACTCCTTACTCTACGTGCAGGGCAACAAGCGCTCCCACGGACAGGACCTGGGTAAGATACTCCTTACTCTACGTGCAGGGCAACGAGCGCTCCCACGGACAGGACCTGGGTAAGATACTCCTTAGAAGAGGGGATAGACAGACAGATAGATAGATAGATAGATAGATAGATAGATAGATAGATAGATAGATAGATAGATAGATAGATAGATAGATAGATAGATAGATAGATAGATAGATAGATAGATAGATAGATAGAATAGATAGATAGACAGACAGACAGACAGACAGACAGACAGACAGACAGACAGACAGACAGACATACAGACAGACAGACAGACAGACAGACAGACAGACAGACAGACAGACAGACAGACAGACAGACAGACAGACAGACAGACAGACAGACAGACAGACAGACAGACAGACAGACAGACAGACAGACAGACAGACAGACAGACAGACAGACAGACAGACAGACAGACAGATAGATAGATAGATAGATAGATAGATAGATACTGTAGATAGATACTGTAGATAGATAGATAGATAGATAGTCTCTCTGTGTGTCAGAAGTGATTCAGCCCCTTGTCTCTCTCCTTGTCTCTCTCCTTGTCTCTCTCCTTGTCTCTCTCCTTGTCTCTCTCCTTGTCTCTCTCCTTGTCTCTCTCCTTGTCTCATTCCTTGTCTCTCTCCTTGTCTCTCAGGCACGGCAGGCAGTTGTCTGAGGAAGTTCAGCCCCATGCCTTTCCTATTCTGCAACATCAACAACGTGTGTAACTTTGCCTCCCGTAACGACTACTCCTATTGGCTCACCTCTCCTGAACCCATGCCCATGAACATGGCGCCCATCACCGGGCAGGGAATCAAGCCCTTCATCAGCAGGTAGGAAAGGCTTGTGTCTGTCCCCTCTCTCTTTCTTTCTCTCTCTCCATCCCTCTCTCTCTCTATCTCTCCATCCCCCTCTCTATCTCTCTATTTCTCTCTCTCCACCCCTCTCTCTCTCTCCATCCCTCTGTCTCTCTCTCCCTCTCTCCCTATCTCTCCCCTATATCCTCCCTCTCTCATTATCCCTCCCTCTCTCTCTCCCTCTCTCTCCACCCCCCCCCCCCGCTCATTCTCCCTCTCCACCCCCCCTCTCTTTCTCTCTCTAATAACATACTCAACCTCTACTGTCTTTAACTATGAATGAACACAACACTCTAACTTACCATCTTTAGATAATAAAAGTACTCAACCTCTACTGTCTTTAACTATGAATGAACACAACACTCTAACTTACCATCTTTAGATAATAAAAGTACTCAACCTCTACTGTCGTTAACTATTCATGCATTCATTACATTTATATAGCGCTTTGTTCTAGACACTCAAATCGCTCCCCACAACGTAGGGTGGAAATTGCCTCCTTCACCACCACTGGTAGCACCCAACCTTGGGCTACACAGGCTCAATGGCTGCCATACACTGGCACCAGGCTACACATCACACTGCACAATGGCTGAACGGCTCAGGAGACAGGGATTGATATCAGCCAATTAAGGGGAAGGGATGATTAGGTGGCCGAGATTCAGTCAGGACCTCGGTTTAGCGTCTCATCCGTTCATGATGAACACAACACTCTAACTTACTATCTTTAGATAATAAAATACTCAACCTCTACTGTCGTTAACTATGAATGAACACAACACTAACTTACTATCTTTAGATAATAAAATACTCAACCTCTACTGTCGTTAACTATGAATGAACACAACACTAACTTACCATCTTTAGATAATAAAATACTCAACCTCTACTGTCGTTAACTGTGAATGAACACAACACTAACGTTAGGTTATGACTATAACCAAGTTCTGTTAGTTAGGGGCGATGCTTGGCATCGCCTTCTGCACTATCTCGCGTACGTGCACGCGTACTGAATAAACCACAAATGTACCTCTAATACCAGTATTAGTCTGACCACACCCCTCATCAGCTTACCTTCATAAGCAGGTGTGTGGTCACCTGCTCTCCTCCTTCCCAAGCTTTCACCACAAGGTGAGGACAAGGGCTGCAGCGGCGTCCGATGCCAAGCATCGCCCCTAACTAACAGAACTTGGTTATAGTCATAACCTAACGTTCTGTATCGTTAGTGGCTTAGCTTGGCATCGCCTTCTGCACAAGGGAGGCCAAGCGGAGCCACTTGGCTGACAAATACACCCCGCTGACAGCCCCCCAAAACCATCAGAACAGGGAGGGCCGAGCCCCCCCGACCCCCCCTAATGGAGGGTAGCCCCCCTATTAGGGACGTCACGGGAGGGCGACGGACCCGACCGTGCGAAGAGGCACTCAAGCAACTCAACGCACAGGGTGAGCAGACCGTGGCTTGACCCACGACTACACACACGCACAACCCGCATGCCACCCGGGAACGAACGGAGGAACAACCTCGTTACTGCCCCCAGAATCACGGGGTCAAGGGCAAACCCAACCCCGTGGCAAGGCCGTAGCAGCGGAGCACGAAGGAAGACCCAGACCCACCAAAAGGACTGGACTCCCTGGAATGGGGGCCCGGAGAAGTCCATGATGCCAGCATCAAGACCCCACCAGGTGGGCACGTAGTGCCCCGCCCCCCACATCGCCAGCGTATTCGGACAAAGGCCCCTCAGTTACTGCACCTGGTATTCCCAGGCGGAACCAACCAGGCCAGTAAGCCGAGCGGGCCCCGTCCCCCCAATAGTACACCGCCTGGCACACTGACCCTGCAGAATAGGCAGTCAGCATGGCCGTAAGCACACAAAAAAGGTTAACCAACGGAAGCAGGCAGCGCACCGGGGAAAAACCAGGCAACAGGCTGTTAACCCTAGCCTGGAGACTGCGGACGAGACAGGCGCCAGAGGGGACAGCTGAACACAGCCGCCCCGGCGGAAGGAGCGTAAGCTGGCGGTGTTGCATGACCAAGCCTCCATTTAACAACCCCCACCCAGAGGGGTCGAGGCAGAGAAGGCTGACACGATTGGCAGACGTCATGAACGTGCAGGGGCACCCTCAACCGGTGAACCCGGGAGTTGACACTGCTCCAACACACCAGGGAATCAACCACCTCGGTGTTACCCAATGCGGTGGTTGTTCCTATAACCCCTCAAGAAAAAACTCCAAAACACACCTGCGGGTATACACCGGCTATACCGCAGTACAAGTGTTTCAGTTTCCAAAAAGGGTTAACCCAGGCCTACGGGTCGCAAACATCACTTCGGACCGGGCCTGGCGGTACGGGAAGCACAGGGTCACCAGAGGAGGTCAAAAAACCACCCCCACAGGCCCCTCTTCGCCATGCGTGAGAGAGGAGCGAAAAACAATGGAGAACCAGCCCCTAAGCACACCGCACCTGGTATTCCCCGGCGGTCTCCCAACCAAGTACTAACCAGGACCAACCTGTGTAGCGGCCGAGATCCGACGAGATCGAGCGCGTACAGAATGGCATGGCTGTAAGCCATGACGACAGTGCTGAGTAAAAACATACCCAACCAGGGTCTCCATAGCGCTTAACCCTGTGACACCCAGACCGACCTGGCATTTTTCCCCCTGAAAAAAGCCCAAGTCCCTCAGGGTACCAGAACAGCAGATCTGCATCCCCGGCGGACAACGGGTTCAACTGATCTGGACCAGCGTGACCAGAACCAGTCCCGTGCCCTAACCACGCCGACATGCCTACTCCAGGAGAAGGGCAGATATGCGTGTGATCTTAACATGAAAGAAGGCGCCACCCAGACGTCGGGACGAACCGCGCCTGGTGGCCCACCCCAAGGGCGTGAGACCCCACTACATATGTTCAGATCCATCCCGTCATCATCCCCCAGACATGAACGAGGATCCGTCGACAACCCACCCAGGTCATGGGATGTGGTCGCCGGAAGAGGAAAAACCCCCATCTCAGTTGCTTTATAAAAACGCTGTTTCAACCACAAGCAACCAAGGCGTGCCAGTCAATCGCCTGTTTACAGCGAGCTAGCACTATACGTGCGTCGGGGACACACCCCCATCAGATGAACAGGCTATTTAGACCTGTCATTGAATCCCCAAGGCGCCCAGGGGAACGACAAGAGGGGTGTGACACTCCCTAACTCCAACACTTCTGGAATAGAAAGAAGGAAGCATCAACAGTATGTATCCCAGTCTACACAGCCGGGGTAAAAAATGTTCACA